>NC_056743.1:1278933605-1279233605 GCF_019279795.1 Protopterus annectens
AAAATAAATCAGCAGACAGGAACAATTTGGCTTCAGAACAAAACACTGCCTTTATTAATAAATGTAGATGAGCACTTCAGACTTAATTAGACCTTATTGAAACAAATAAAAAGGCAGGCTTATATAAATACTCCTCAGTAAATTAATGTCATAAAAGCTGGACACCCCTAATGAATATTTTAGATCCAATCAGATAATAGCAGGATTTTCATAACAACGGATCAGTAAGTATTTTCAAATCTGGCTACTTGAGCTTGGAGTGGATCAGAGGAAAATTCCAGACCACCAATCAGCCCTTAGTCAGCAGGAGCAGGAGCTGCAGATAAGCTAAGACATAGAAGAACTAAATAGCCAATGTGAGCCTGGCAAAAGGAATGATAAGTTAGTGAGTTTAAAGGACAAAATAGCCAATGGGTGCTGGTAGTGGAGGGGATTAGCTAGTTGGGAAAATAATCAGTAGGCTGCCACAGTGGGCTGAGAAGATGAATAATGAGCTATGCAGCCAATCTGGTTTTGAAATGGAATTCCAGGATTTTCAAGGCAGCTTATATGGCGGGCCACACAGGAGCTAAACAGGCTGATTGTTTGTGAGCTTCTGGGCCTACGTCAGCTGTTGTAGTGGGATTTATAGTGATGTCAGCCTGGGTGTTTCAGGGAAGGATAAGAGCAATGGAGAAGGCCAACAGAGAACCTGAAAATCAAAATCAGCTCCAAGCCACTAGAGATCTTGGAAATCACAAGTCCCCATCCTTGAATACCTAAAATAAACTTTCATAATCTAATGATAAATAGTGAACTAACAAAGCAAAACACAAGGAAGCATAAAACATTTTCTTGAAATAATTGCAGACCATATACAATAAAATACATCATAATGAAATTTAAAAAAAGCCAGTCATATCTTGTACTTTAATGTATAACAGAGTTACTGTAACTCTGAATCTGCTTAATTATTCTAGTTAATAACTACTGGTTAAACATTACTAGTTAAGCACTATGCAAATTTAGCTGTGCCTCAACTTTGGCAGAGGCATATAATAGCTTCAAGGACTAAGGTCCACTACACACAAGACGTCAGTCAATGAAAAACCTTGCAGCTGCTTCTAGTGTTGTCTTTGGCTTAGGAGTGCAGTTAGTTATAGTATCTACTATGATTTAATTTGCAGAACTTTAGGAAGCTCATACCTGAGGTGCTTTTATTCAGACCCTGGTGAGACTATTGGTGAGCATTATCACCCTACCTTTGCTGTATGCTACTGTTGTTCACCTGTCCAAAATCATGGCTAGGCTTACTGCTTCAGGATTTGGTCTGCTGTGATGGGCAGTGATCAAGGGTTGGATGATTGTTTTTCTTTCATTGCTTTAATGAATTCAAGGATGCTGTTGATGAAAGTCAGAAAATATATTCTCTTCACAAAATCCTCTTTAAGCTTAAGAATGTAACACTCAAAAGCAGTTGTTTCCAGGGTAAGCCAAGAGACTCTCAGTCCCTGCGAGTTAACAACATTGATCTGGGTGTACATTGGGTGCATCCTGCAGGCATGCAGGTAATTAGTAACCCATGTGGTCTTCCAGTAAAATCAGTATGAAGGGCAAGCTCCATCGGCTTTTTGTAGACTGTCACCCAGGAAGTTGAGGTCACAGTGAATCAGATAGAATTCTATAGAATAGCTAATGTGTAAAAGAAAAATTTCAAGTTCTTCATGGGTGTCTTTCCAGATGAAAAAGATAAATGAATCTGTAATATCCTGAGATATGCTGGTGAAAGTAGCTGCCAAGGATATGGTTATATGTCTGGTGAGTTGGAACCATGTTTGTAAAACTGGGGGAAATGGCTGCCCCCAAGGTCCTACCACTTGTCTACTGAAATAGTCATAAAGGCTACAAGGCCTAGTACCAAGATGAGCAAAATGCCAATAGTCTGTAGGTGGTGGGGTTCTGGTAGTGCTTTCTGGGACACACACAATTCTTGGATCCCACTGATGCTGTATTCATGAGGAAGTACAGTCTAGGGTGAATCCACGTCTGGAGTGACTAATGGAAAGTTTGCTTGCACTTGGAGCTTCTTTGAAATCTAGGGAGTCCAAAATAAATGGCACAGATTTTTTTTCTGCCAGACATTTAACTTGTTCAGTACTGAACTACAGAAAGGTAATTAATCTCCTTGCTTCCCGAGATCTTCTGAGCCAGGAAATTAGTTGCTTTCTGAAAGCTTTTCACTAAAATCCTTTACTGAAAACATATAAAATATGTGTTAAATGATAAGATTTACAAAAAAAAATGTAAAATATTAAAGCTCTTGAATATAGAGTGAGCCATACACTCGTGTTAGTATCAAAGGCCTGCCTGTAGAGACTCATTTTTTGCTGCAGATTTATGAAATAAATGGTATTTTATTTGCCATAAATTACTAGTATGATCTTCAAGCAAAGATTTATATCTCTAGACAGTGCAAGATAGATCCAAGATATTAGTGGGAGAATTGTTTACCTGTTTGAGAGCTTTCTAATGATGTATGATAAAAGGTGGTAACACTATTATTTTACGATATTACATAATCTATGCAAATCATGCATATAATTTTTTTCATACTAATTGAAACAGTATTAATCTAGGTTCCCTATTACGTGATCGAAGATACTTTTCTTTGAACGCGTAATAGTTGAACCTAAACATCAAAAACACTAAACCGCAAACGGCCACGTCTGCAAATTTTTTCCTAGGGAAAAAATTCAGTTGGCTGTTCTCGCTGTTTGCCTTTTTCCCCAACGTTGAGCTATCTCGGAGTTGGTATATTTAGTTGGGGGATGTGTGGTGGGCGAAGCCCCCCACTTGATTAGGATTGTGAAGTTTGTGTTGTTTGTTTGCAGCCGCATGAATTTTTTCCCTAGGAGAAAATTTGCGGACGTGGCCATTCACTGTTTAGTGTCTTCGATGTTTTGGGTTAGAATATTACACGTTCGAAGAAAAGTATCTTTGGTTGCGTAATATAGACCCTTAATCTAGAAAACTCTGTGTGCTAGGTGGCAGGTATCTGGGGAAATGCTGTGTACCATAATTTTCACTAGTCATTTATCTGTATATCATACAGCTGTTATGAAATTAATGCAGATGTGAAAATATAACTAACAGTCAAACTGCTTTACTAAACATTTGTATCTCAGAGTGTCTTCATATTACCCATTGTGTTTTAATTTCATTTTTAAGCTATCAACTGCTTGCACACACCATACTCAAAATGACAGTATCGTATTCCATTTTTGCGGTCGTGGTGCTGCGGTAGCGTTGTCTCCTCACAGTACGACGCTGTCCAATTCGATTCTCAGCTAGAGCGTCCTCTGCGTGGAGACATGCGTGAATGGGCGTACCTTCATCGAAGGTTGTGCATCAGGCCTGGCAAGCCGGTACGTAAAAATCAACTGCCAATCATTAGCAGACCGGAGTTCCGCTGTGGCAACCCCTAACCGGGAAAAGCCGAAAGACACAAACAAACAAATGTAAATATGGGAAATGTCATATTTTTCATAGGATTTTGCAAACCTTTTTAATAAATGCAGCTGAGTACATCCCATGCTAACCATTTCAGTATTCATGGTTAACAAATCACGTCTGTTTGTAGATATCATTTTACTGCTTTAATTTTATGTATGCATCTGTACCAGGCTTTCAGAGATTAGACTTTGAAAGTACTAACAGGTATATTCATCTTGGGAGTAAAGGGAAGTGTTCTATAAATATGAATGTACTCTTAAAGGATACACAGGAATTCTGCTGCTTTCCTGACAGTATACGCGTGTACGAAGCAATGAGTTAAACTTACATTTCAAATAAATTGCTAGGGGTACAGTGGCTAAGCCACTGCTGACTACCACTGGCTGCAGGAACCGGTAAATAGGATTTTTGTAAAGTATAAGAATTACAAAAAAGGACAGAAGTTTTTGGTGCTGTATCTCAAAGAATGAGCATCTGACTTCATCAGTGTTGTTCTTGTCTACCAGGGTGTTGAATGCCTCACGGACCTGACCTAATGCTTCTTTTGATCTCCTCAGAACTTGTGGGGGTATAAAATCTGGGATCCATTAACATGTCACTCATTTTATTGTCGTAATCCTTGGTGTTCATAATCACCATACCACTGCCCTTGTCAAGCTTTATTACCTGCTTTGAGCTACCAGAAATGAGGTTCCTTAATGGTTTTAACTCTTCATTGGATGGACTGAAGACTGCCCATCCTGCCACACCATACAGAGCCTCTGTTATCTCACTTTATCACACTGATTGGAATTCTGTCACTCTGATTTACATTCTTCAGAGTGGCTCTCACTTTGCCTAATGTCTCTTTGGCAGTGTTCTGTTTTACTAGCTTTCAAATGACTTGAAAGTCAGCAAAACACGTTGTGATCTTATACTTTTTTCTGTAACTTTTATTATGTGGCTCGGATAATGCTGCATGCACTAAATAGAATTTTGATCGTGCCTCAACAATCATAACCCTTATTATATGCTCTTGACATTAATGCCAAGAAATTCATGTTTTGGACACATAATAAATTGGTTATGATCATACACCAGATCATAATCATATATCTTATACACTAGAATAAAATTTTAATACCTTAAGGAGTCAAAGACTTTAGTCAGTAATACCGATTTTAAAACAACAGCAGCAGCAGAACCACAGTGTAAAAAGGCCATCAGCTTAGAAACTTCTGGATACACAGTGTACAGACAGAAAGTGGAGGAAATACCACAAGTAGCTTTTGCTGGATACTAACCACAAGTTCTTTAATGAAATCTTCACAATAAGCAATATGTAGTAGCTAGGCTTAACACCCGAGGACACAAACTACTGCAATATTTGCACTTCTTTTGAAATATATTAAATACCACAATACTAATACATAGCTGTTCTTACAAGGTAGTGCTAGGTAGCCTAAGTTAATAAATTATGCCACTGATATACTTTCAGACTGAGTTTTACAAAGTAAAAGGTCACAACAGAAAATTATTTCTGAGTTAGCCAAGAGCATGTGGACAGGATGAAGAAGCCTGCAGCTTCTTACCTCCAGTGTCAGAGACCCAAATAAAGGATTTAAATAGAAGGGTTTTATAAAAAAACAGCAGGCAGAAGCCAGCATGAACTGTTGGAAATTATAACATTTTTATGACAGATTGATAAGCATTCATTTATTATATTTGCACAAATGTTACATAAAAATGTACATTCTTGTACTGCAATTTGTGTGGAAGGAGTGGTGTTTTTTATAAAAAAAAAATAAACATATTCACTGCACTGTGTGGTTATATGTGAAGAATAAATGCATTATATAATTCTAACTTTATGAAAAGTGAGGCTGTGTGAGGGATACTATGTTTCTATAACATTTATTTCTGTTAGTCTGCTAACAATAACATTCACTTTAAAGGACTGGAATGAAATCACTTCCTTGATCACAGCCAACTGAAACATGTCTGTGCCATTCATTGTTCCTAGGTTTGTAGATAACTACTGGGCTAAGTGTCTTGTGAACCATTTTAAGCACAGCCAATTTTCCTTTCAAAGATTATAATTGCAAACACTGTAAAAAGTTTCTTTTGCAGGAAGCAACCCCCCTCGCATATTCCTCATAAGGAAGGGCAGACCTCTACACCCCCAGACTTGTATATATCAATTCCACAGATACAAACAGTGGGGAAAGGAGACACTCCACAAAACAGTGCACTGCAGTCTCAAGCAATCAGTGCTTTTGCTCCAGTAATAGGGGCAAAGGATTTCCAAGGGAATTGTAGCTCAAGGATATATGGGACAGCCTGATGGCTATTACGGTGAAACTGTAAAACTTACACTATTGTGCACTAGTTCTAAAAATAGCCCTGAAAAGGGAAAATTTGACCGGCTAAACTGAAGTTTTTAACAGTGGTCAACATACTTTGTGCAATAAAACCCATTCACCATACAACTAACTGAATTTGAAAGTGCTGCCATTAAGATACAGCTAGGAAATTTGTGAAAATACATTTGTATTAAAAAGCCAGCCCATTTTAAGATCAATCTGTTTCCTAAAATAAACAAAAGTAGACATCATCAAGTAAATGTAACTGCCAGAAACATTCCTTCAACGCCAAATCGTCTGTAGCAGGAACTATACACCTGTAAACTGCATGTGTGTAGACATGCAGGGTGATGTGCACACCAAATCATCTGTAGCAGGAACTATAAACCTGCAAACCACATGCATGTAGACATGCAGGGTGATGTGCACACCAAATCATCTGCAGCAAGAACTATACACCTGCAAACTGCATGCGTGTAGACATGCAGGGTGATGGGCACATCAAATCATCTGCAGCAGGAACTATGCACCTGCAAACCACATGCATGTAGACATGCAGGGTGATGTGCACACCAAATCATCTGTAGCAGGAACTATACAACTGCAAACCACATGCATGTAGACATGCAGGGTGATGTGCACACCAAATCATCTGTAGCAGGAACTATACACCTGCAAACCACAGGCATGTAGACATGCAGGGTGATGTGCACATGTGCAGTGCATCTGAAGAATCTCACCATACTTCACAACTTCTTAGTGCAAGAAATCTGGACAGAGCCTGATGTAATGGGAGGACAAACGCACAAGAACAGGGACATATTTTAAATATTGCTCTTATAAACTTAGAAAGTTGCTAGAATAGCAGGCATTCATTTTCTGAAAAATATGAAGTGTTAAACTCAAATGTATGTCATTATTTAGTGACTTCAGTCCTAAACTCACCCCAGTGATTTGTCAGAAAACCACAAATTTTATGAGGAACAGACTAAAAATATGAGGCAAAAATCTGGACAGTTGAGAGGTATGAATACCACCATTTTTAGACATCTGTGGAAACATCTTTCTACAGAAAGCAGATGTCTTATACAGCAGAGCTATTTAAATAGGTGGCGATCTTATTTGAAATAGCTGCATTGTATAATAAATAGTAACAATCACCACTGGCCCATCAGTAATGCCATTTTTGTCATCCATTTGCAGTGACCTTTGCCCACAATAGTGAACTCCTCGTGAGGAAGCAGTTCTGGTAGTAAGTAAAACCACATGGTCTGTGAGCCTTGCAGTGATTACTATTATCAGTTTCAAAAACTGACCGATCTGGGTTATGCAGGTAATTTTCTATTTTTCTTTTTCTTTCTTTTTTTTCGGAAGCCACTGATTGGTGCAGATGTTTTGGCTTTGAGATTGCAGCAAACATAGGTTCATAGATTGTTACTAGACCTGAGGGTCTTTACAAGTCTAGCGGTTAAATCCCAGTATAATATTAGATGAGAGATATTGTCTACACCCATGATTTTTCTAGCAAGGGTTACCCATGTCCTGGGTAGAAGCAGGGGCAATCTCTAGCAGAAATGTATGGCTTCCCATCCAGTCATTCAGGTTGCACTTAAACAGGGTCATGGAGGTACTCTGCTTGACGTGGATTGGAAGCCTATTCCAGAGGAGTGGTAACCTCTGAGAGATGTGTCTGTCTCTCTAGCAGTTCCTATTTATGTCATAGGATAGATTGAGGTCTCTGGAATGGATAACGTTAGTCCCATTTGACTTATGGATGTGCAGCATTTTCATAAGATTTGGGTTAGAGATGGCCCTGTAAGCGAGGCATAAGTCACCTTTAAGTAGTCTATACGCTACTAAGTACAGTGACAGTGACTTAAGTCTGTTGGTATAAGACATGTGCTGGACACCCTGAATTTTCTTAGTTAGAAATCTCTGAGGTCCCTCAAATTGCTGTGGGTGTCTGGTACAGTACATACCAAAGGGAGCATTATATCCGATAATAGGTCTGGTGAGAGATGAGTACAGGGGAATTATAACCTCTTCCGCTCTTGAGGTGATGCTTTCGCTCATCAGTTGAGTGACATAGGATGCCTTCCTCACCACAGTAGGCACATGATGGTCAAAGTGTAGGTCACAGTCAACTTGTGTTTCCAGGTCTGTCACTACAGAATTGGTACTTAGGGTATTATTATTTATTTTATAATTAGCATGGACATTGTTTTAACTGAAGAGAATTATGATGCATTCTTTAGCATTTACTTTAAGTTCATGGCTTTGGCACCAATCATTGGTCTGTGTAAGCCTCTTTTGAAGAATGTTGACATCGCTATTGTATTCAAAGACTGCACCTAATTTGCAGTCATCTGCCACAGTAGCCACAGCCCCTCCATTTTGGCCTGGACTTCTGAGAAGTATATGCCAAATGAGAGGGAGCCCAGCACTGACCCCTGTGGGACCACACTGGTGACAGGTCTGCTGGTAGAGGTGAAGTGTCCCACCTTGAGTGCTGTCAATCTGTGAGCCAGTTTGCAACCCCATTGACAACATAGGAGCTGATATTCAACTGGGTTATTTTGTCAATGATGCCTGAATGTAGGATTATGTGGAAGGCCTTGACCAAGTCAAGATAGGCTGTGTGCACAGCTTTACCTTCATCTATGGCTCTGGTCACATTCTCGAAGAAGTCCACCAGGTCTAGCAGCATGACCTACTCTTGACAAAAAACAAACTGGGACAGATCTAGGGTTTGGAGGTCACCTATATCCTTATTTATGAGATCCACAATGATTTCCATTGCCTTTCAGTTACTGGTTAAACTTATGGGTCTATAGTTACCCGGGTCTGTTGCCAAGCTGCCCTTGTGGAGGGTGGTAACAGATGCTGTTTTTCATTCAGTTTGGACAATGCCAGTACTCATGCTGTGGTTAAATAGGGTTCCTAGTGGAGTAGCTAGCTCTTGTTTAAGAACATTAAGAACGCAGCCTGGAATGCTATCTGGTTCCATGGAAGCTGTGTTCTTAGTCTTGGAGACATCACTGATGACTTGCTCTTTGGAAATGCAGGGAGGAGGTGATGTTGAAGGCATGGTTTATGATATTCTTGGGGGTAGGGGGTGATGTTTTCACCAAACCTGTTTGATAGCAGGTTTGCAATTTCTGCAGGGTCAGTGTGTGCAATACCACCCACAGTTAGTTCAGCACACATCTGAGTCCTACCTTTTAGGTTGCGGACGTAGCTGAAGAAAGCTTATGGCTATCCTTGGTTATGGTTGTTACATTTTTCTCATAGTTGCTCTGTGAGGATTTTATGAGTTGTCTTATTTGCTTGTTTAGGCTGAGGAGAGTGCTCTTCCAGTTCTGGGATCTCACTTTTGTATTTTTAGACAGCAGCTTCTTTAGCTTATTGTACAGTCTATTAATGCTAGACGTCCACCAAGATGGTTGTTTTTTTTCTTCAGGATCTTACTTTAATCCTATCAGACACAGCTGTGTCTATACATTTGTGTATATGTTTATACAGGGCATCAGTGTATACCTTAGTATAGCCGTCAAGGCCATCTGTGGAAACTGGAGCTTGGAAGTCAATTATACGTCTATGGAACAGGCTCCCCCATCCATGTGAAGCAGTTTCTCCCTAATCCAATTCAAGTGCAACTTGGACAACTGTATGGGAAACTGGAAATTCATCCCTGGTTTGCCACCTATGTCTCTGATGCTAACAGGTAACCTGTAAGTGGTTCATTTCACAGTCCCATGCTTACACTTATCAAGGGTATCAGAACTTGTCAGAGATTTGGGATGCATGGCTAGGCTTAAAAAGGCCCTTGTGGTCATTAGCCTAGTAAACACCTATGAATCTATGAACCTATACCATCACTTAGGAGGGTATAGTTGCCTTTGGTGAAGTCTTTTAGCCTGACTTCTACTTTGGGGAGTTTGGTGCTATTGCTACTTCAAAAATGTTTGATTTATGATTGGCTTTGATCAATGCAGGCCCTACACTTGAGTTGTTGCTTTGATCACTCATACTGGTGAGGACCACGTCTAGAATATTACAGTCCCTTGTGGGATGGTGCACTATTTGTTCCTGGACATTTGAGTTAACAAAATCCAGGAATATTTGTGTAAGTGAGTTTGGGCTCGTATAATTTTCCCAATTAACAGAGGGATAGTTGAAATCACCCATGACTAGGGTGTTGGGTTGTACTTGAATTGTCCCAAGTAGGTCTAAATAAGCTGTATGGGCTTCTTGGTTCTTGGAAGGGGACCTGTAACCAGCAATCCAAACTAGACGTGTTGTTTCCAAGAAGGCCCTGAATTATGACTCACCTTCTCTTCCCTCTTCTTGAGCTGCTGCCTTTGCAGAGAAAACTGCTCCTTCACCTGCTGCTTGAAGAGGTGGTACTTCTCCTGTACGTGACGCTGCTCCAGGTCCCAGATAACTGACTCCCGTTCTACATTAAGAAGAAAAAGTGAGGCATTTTCATGAATTCCGAGTGACATACATAAAGCAGCTTTGTCAGTGCAAGGAATTAGGGGACTTGAAAAATAAAATGGGCTTTTCATTTAGCCTTAACTGATCATGTGATTGCCACATTTGTAAAAATGTGTGTTTATACACTACTAAAACATGGAAATGCATCTGAAATAAGGGACAGTGAAATTTCCAATGGAAGTGTAAAAATACAGTTATCAATGCACGTTACTATATTTTACTTGATGTAACAAAAAATAGATACTGCACCTGGAATTATCAACAGTTTCATTAGCTATTGAATAAACCTTCATTTTTAGATATATTTATAAAATTGTAACAGTTTAATTCAATGTGTCATGGGGATATATGTAGAGTCCCACAAAATAAAGTAGATGCATTCAACTTGAAACAAATATTGTAGTGTACTGCACTAACATAGTCATAAATTCTAGGTTTAAATCATAGGTTAATTTCCACACAGTACCCAAAAGACCTCAGCGTATTTCTTCATTTGCACCTGTCTCATTTCATGCCTAACCTGTCCCTCTGTAGTGTCTAACATTTACAGCTCCTCTATTAACAGCACAGGTCAGTTCATTAAAATGCAGATTTTGTACTTTAGGCTGTGGGACCTTTGAAGGGGAGTATTCTTATTACTTCACGCCACCATTTCCATTCCAGGCTCACCAAGCACACAATGAATGAATGCCAGCAATGGAGATATCGCAGTTCCACTCAGTTCAGCTCTGCAAATCACGTCCCCAACAGCTTCCAGTCTTTTTAATGACTACAAATCTTAGCTAGGTATGATAGGTGCCATGAATATTCAATGGAGATACTATAAACTTACTGTCAAAGTACTCTGTATGTTCCACGACAGTATACAAGCTTTTATGATGCCTGGACAGCCAGGCTTGTAGTCCTTTGACACGCCATATGCTCGCATACACACAATCTCACAATATGCATAAACACATACACAGCCTCACAGTGTACATAAACTCAAGTGCGCACACACACACACACACACACACACACACACACACACACACACACACTCTCTCTCTCTCTCTCTCTCTCTCTCTGTCTGTCTCTCTCTCTCTCCATTATGGTCTTTAGAATGGGTAATTCTGCTACTGTTTGTTTTGTGGATGTACAGGAAGTCCATCAGACCTCCATATGTTCATAAGTGTATAGTAGGTTAACCATCGCTGGGGCCTTTATAAGCCTAGCCATGCATTCCAAATGTGTATCACAATTTTTTTTTGAGCCTTAGAGGTTATTTTAAGAGGTATATGTAAACCAGGTTACAATTTACAAACTGCCTTTCTCTGTTAGAGACCCAGGGATGGGTTTGGCATTATGGTCAAGGTCTTCTCCAGATAGAGGATTTCTTGTATACTTGGCAATGTTCAGTCTGTTGAGTATAAAGACAGGGCTTTGAGGCGATCTGCACAGGACATGTATACAACCTAGGTTCATTGGTGTTTTCTAGGCTAATGACCACAAGGGCTTTTTTAAGGCTAGCCATGCATCTCAAATCACTGACAAGTTCTGGTACCCTAAGAAGGGGCTTGAGAGATTAAACATTTACAAGCAGGGGCCTGGGAGATGAACCATTTACAAGGTGCCTGTGTCCATTAGAGACATATGTGCCAAACCAAGGATGAATTTCTTGTTCTCCATCCAATTGGCCAAGTTACACTTGAATTGGGTTAGGGAGGAACTCTGTTTCACATGGATGGAGGGACCTGTTCCAGAGAGGGGATAGTGTCTTGGATACACACCTATCTCTCCAGCAGGTGCTATTTATATCACAGGCAAGGTTTAAGTCTGTAGAACTGGTAATTCTGGTGCTGTTTGTTTTGTGGATATGCAGGAGGTCCATCAGTGTGGGGTCTGACAATGCCTTGTATGCCAGGCGTAGATCTCCCCTCAACAGCCTGTAGGAGAAAGAATACAGGGATAGGGCCTTGAGGCAGTCTGCATGTGACATTTTACTTACTCCCTGTATTCTTTTAGAAAAGAGCCTGAACACAAGTCACTTCAGAAAAGTAAATGCCAAAAAGGAGCAGTCCCAGGATCAGTCCTTGAGGGAATTCACTTGTGACTGGCCTCTTTGCAGAGGTGTAATCCCCATTGTGAGCCAGCTGGCTCTCCACCGGGTGACATAAGGATTCATACCTAACCTCTTGAGTTTGTCAACAATGTTCGAGTAGAGCATTGTGTCAAATGCCTTTGTCGGATCATGTTAGGCAGTGCAAACCATTTTGCCCTCAAGTCCACCAGGTTAAGTAGGTATAACCTGCACTTGATGAAACCAGATTGGATTGGATCCAGTGTCTGGAGGTTTCCTATGTCATTACTGATCATTTCCATGATAATTCTTTCCATGCCTTTGCATATGAGACTAGTGAGACTTATGGGTCTTTAGTTTTCAGGATCTGTAGATGGCCCACTTTTGTGTAGAGCGATGACTGTTGCTGTTCTTCATGAGGCATTACACCTGTTTGTAGGCTGCAGTTAAATAACAATTCCAGATGGCCTGATAGATCATGTTTCATGCTATTTAGAAGGCATCCTTGGATACTGTCTGTCCTTAGAGAGAGCATTAGGGACCTGATCCCTAGTGATAGCAGGGGGAGTTATATTTGATGGTATTTCCTGAGGGAAGGTTGATGGGGAGAGAGGGAGTAAAGCTGGAGCTGAATTTGTCATTCAGTAGGTTTTCTCTATCTTCTGTCTCAGTATTGGTGGCTTCATCAACAATTAACTCTGCAACAACTGTGTATTGCCTTTGAGGTTGTGAACAAAACTAAATAATGTATTGTGGTTGTTCTTGGCTTGGGAGGCCACATTTACCTCAAATGTGGTTTAGGTAGACTTCATTTGTCCTCTGAGTTGTTTGTTTAGTTTGATGAGAGTGCTTTTATCCTGCTGGATGCTGCACCTCCTAATTTTTTTCCATAATTTTCTTCCTTATGTTATATAGACTATTGATGTTGTGATTTCATGTTTTTTGAGTTAGTTCTATACTTCTTCCTGGTGGGTACAGCTGCCTCTATGCAGCTATTGACATGCTAATATAGGGTTTCTGTGAACAGTTCAGCATAGGCAGCAGTGTTCTCAGGGTTTATGGGGAGTTGAAATTTTTACAGATTATCTTTTTGTGAGGAACCCCTTGGGACACTCCAGTTGCTGCATGTGTCTGGTCAGGTATATAATAATGGGGGCATTATACTTAATGATGAGTCTAATGAAGACTAAATACAGAGGAAAATGACCTCCTTGGACCTAGATAACATGCCTTTCCTTATATGCTGAGAAACATAGAATGATTTCTTTACTACCTTAGACACATGTTAAGCCAGGTTACTATTCACATATGTCTCCAAGTCCCTGACTAAGAGTGGACCCAGTGGCATGTTATGAATGAGATAGTTTCCTAGGTAATTGTCTAACCCTTCCCCAAGGGTACTATAATGCATTTCTTGGCACTGACTTTTAAGCCATGGATTTGGCAACAGTCATTTGTCTGTGTTAGTCTTCCTGTAGGATGTTAGTGATTGGCGGGGATTCTATGACTGCTCAAAGTTTTCAGTTATTTGTAAATTGTTTAGCCAGAGGTCTTTGACATTGGATTTGACTTCTGACAAGTACATGACAAAAAGGAGTGGGCCCAGCAGGAGGTAGTCTCCCCTCTCCTAACATTTGGCTATCCAGCACATAACATAGGAGGTTAATGGTTAATTCCATAAGTTTGTTTACATTGTCCAAGTGGAGTATTGTATTAAACGACTTAAGCAAGTCAGTGTGGGAAGTATTCACCATTTTGCTCTCATCCATTGCCTTGGAGAATTTTTCAAAGAAGTCCACCAGGTTGAGTAGACATGATCTGCTTTTGACGAAGCCAAACTGGGATGGAGCCAATGTTTGAAGGCTTCCTATACCATTATTAATCATATCCATAGTACTTCTTTCTATGGCTTTGCATATGAGACAAGTCAGACTTACAGGTCAGTAGTTCTCAGGTCTGTTGATGGACTGCCCTTGTGCAGAAGAGCAACTGCTGCAGTCCTCCATTCACATGGCACAAAGTGTGTCTGGAGGCTATGGTTAAATAGTGACTTCAGCAGCCAAGATAGTCATGTTTCAGGCTATTTAGCCGGCATCCTGGGATATTAATGGGGCCCATTGATGTGGTGTTCTTTGCCTTAGAGGTCAGATTTAGGACTTGCTCCTTAGTGATGGCTGGAGGGGAGGTATGTTTGATGGTACTATTAATGTGGTCGCCAGTGGGGGGAGGGGAGAGGGGGGTTGAAACTGGACCTGACTTTGTCAGACAGGATATTTGCTATATCTTCTGGCTATAGGTAAGTGGCTTCAATAACAATCAGTTCTACATACTGTTGTGTATTGCCTTTAATTTTTCTGAGACAGCTAAAGAAAACCTTGTGGTTTCCTTGCTCTGGGAAACTCTCTCTACTCCAAAACTGGCTTTGCTTGACTTAATTTGCCTTTATTGTTATTTGTTTCACCTGATGAGAAAGTTGTTATTCTATTGGGCATTACAAATCCTAATTTTAGCTATGACTATTTTCCTTTTGTTGTAAAGTATGTTTATCTTTGGATTCCGCCAAGGTGGGTGCGGCATTCTGCCATATTTGTGAGTACTAGGTCCAGTATGTTTTTACTTCTAGTGGGTGTATGGACTAACTAGTCTGGGGATGTTTGTGTTTACAAATTACAGGAATCTCTGGGCCTGCAAGTCTGGGGTCAAGTAGGATTCACAGTTTAAAGTGAGGTAGTTATGGCATTGGGTGAAATGGTAAGTGTCTACAGTACATTTAAATTTGAGATATGGGTTTTGTCAGTCATAAAGGGTGATCTATAGGTTGCATGGATATGATGTGGGACTCTATTTATGGTAATTTTGAGATGAAGATGCTCAAACATGTCATGCTTTGATTAATCTTTAGGTATGTTTGTTTTTGATGTAGATCGAGACACCTCCATCTTTAGTCCCTGTCTATGTATTAGCTGGTCTAAATATGTGTAAGGCATTGTACCTCGGCATTGCCAGCTTTAAACCATGTCTTAGTAACTGCACAAATGTCTGCATTTTCCAAGGTGAGGAAAGCTTGGAGGAAGCTGAGTTTCTTGTTTCGACTCCTGGCATTGAGCAGTAAAACCTTTAGATTTCCTTGGGTTGGTTTTGCTCAGCTGGAAAAAAGTTTGTCAACATGGCATTGACTAAAAAAGGTACTGTGGGCTATGACAATGTTTTAGCCAGTATTCATCCTAAAATCCTATAACTGACCAGCACCAGTGCCAAAAAATAGGAGGATGAGGTCTGTAGGGTTCCTCCGTGAAAATAAAGAAAACAAAAAGAAAGAAAAAAACCTTCCTGCACCAAAGATCAAAACAGTAACAGGTGCTGCATAACTGCCCAACCTACCCTTTTACATTATTACCCAAAACAAAGATCAGAGGTCCCTTTCTACAGTGAGATCTGAAACAAGACCAGACAAGACACAGGTAAGAAGGACCAAAAGCAAGGGCAGAACAGCCCTCCCATACTAACGCCTGGAGCACAAGTCAGCAGTACCATTTTGCTCTTAGAGCCCATAACAAGATGCAGAAACATCTTTCTCCCCTACAGTCCAAAAGAAGACCAGAACTACCATCTACATTTAGATTAAACTAAGGACTGGAAATGGCCTGCCACAAATGGAACCAGAAAATGGGACCAAAACTGTTCGGCAAGAGTTAGAACCATTATCTCATTCTGAAACACAGATCAGTTACTAGACTTTCCCTTTTGCTGTATTGTATGAATGCATCAGGTCTGCTGTATTTGCTTTGGCTGTAATGTGCGGCTTCACCTATACTCCCCATGCTCTCCTGCATCAGTTGGTAAAGCTCACCTCTCTTGAGGGTGTGGATTTTGGTTAGACTCTCCCACTTCATGGATGCCATCTTTTTCTTGTGCTCCTGGACAACCTTTTGAAGTGCAGTGTTCAGGTCCAGTTGCTGTTTCTGACTGAAGTCCTGCTCCTGAAATATGAAAATCGGATAATTACAAAATCAAGAACATATTCCAAACAATCCTTCTTAGAGAACAGTAAACATTTTGCAATGAATTATCGTGGCTTGCAAAGTGGGAACAATTTAGTTTACTGAATACACTCGCCCAAATTTCATTATGCTGAATTCAGCAGATCAAGTCTTGTGGTTTGTCATATCTTGGCAATGCTTCACACTTGTAAAGCTGGAAATTTTATGTATACTTGTTGTCCCCATGCAACATCAGAGGTGTGTGTGTGTGTGTGTGTGTGTGTGTGTGTGTGTGTGTGTGTGTGTGTGTGTGTGTGTGTGTGTGTGTGTGTGTGTGTGTGTGTGTGTGTGTGTGTGTGTGTGTGTGTGTGTGTGTGTGTGTGTGTGTGTGTGTGTGTGTGTGTGTGTGTGTGTGTGTGTGTGTGTGTGTGTGTGTGTGTGTGTGTGTGTGTGTGTGTGTGTGTGTGTGTGTGTGTGCGTGTGTGTGTGTGTGTGCATGCATGTATGAAAGGGATAGTAGGGTCATCATCCTCCTCCACTCATGTGATTTGTTTGGTGTATGCATACTTATGTACTTGTGCATGGGTTTGTGCGTATATCACTTTGTATGATAATTTCTGTGTGTTGTGCTTTAGGATGTTTTAACAGAACCCAAAGAAATGTTTTTGCTTTAATAATATGCTTTTAATAATTAAAGTTATTTACCATCAACTATAAGTTTATACCTCTTTCTTTGTCCTCAGGGTCTGGCCTTTCTTAGCAAGCTCCTTTTCTTGAAGTGCTTTGAGGCGTTTTGCATCTTCCTGAAGCCTTGTTGTATACTCCTGCTCCAAACGTTCTATTGCCTGATGGTAATGTTTCTCCAGGTTTGTTATCTGATTGTCGAAATTTTCTTTCTTACTCTTAAATGGAAACAACAATAAATGCTGTTATAGAAACATCTTGACATAACACGCAGTCTGGAGAAGTAGCCAGAGAACAGAATTATATGCATCTGTAGGTTTAGTCTAAAGCTTATAGATACCCTTTACTGTGTAACCTACCTCCAGACGCTGCTTGTTGTCATATTCAGAGAATCTTCCATTTAGAGAATGGCTGTGCGATCTGTATTTGTTTTATGCTTCACACTATTTTCTGGGCTACACTGTTTGAATAGTACTATACCAAGAGATGGGGACTCTGATGGGAGAAGAACAGTGCACTGTACTCCACCACAGCTGCAGTCTTTGGGTGGCACATTGGTATGTCTCTTAAAGGGCTACTTGCAGGGCTGAGGAGGCTCAAGAGATTTTAGGCAGGAACTTCCTGTGATGGCACAGTAGTGGGTGGATCTTACCCTGATCGCTTCCAGTAGTGAATAGTTTAAAAGTTGGACTTTGCAGAGAAATAGTACTTTTAGTGTCATAGTTTTGAAGGTTTTTGCAACAGGATCTAAACCCCATTGTAAACTGATGTTAGTATAAAGGGACAACACATCCATAGTGACCCAAAAATAATAATTTTGCCACTTTAGCCCTTTAATACATTCACACAACTGCTGGCCATTCTTAATATGAGTTGGAACCCTTGAAAGATATTATTTTAACACATACTCCAGAAAGACCCCTACATTTTGCTTGTAAGAACCAATACAAGATACAATGGGTCTCCCTATTGGATTCCACCTGTCTTTGTGAATTTTTGGAATGGCAAAAAACAGAGACTCCCTGGGTCTCTCAATACACAATTTCTTAATATCCAAAGCTGTTAAAAAAACCAACCTTCCCCCTTTCTCCAACAATTCCAAAAGATCTTTATTAAACCGAATCAGTGGATTAAAGGACACACAGTCATAGTCCTCCTTTCAATTTAACAAATCAAGAGCCATTTTCTTGTATTGTGTATTAGTCATTACCACCCAATTTCCTTCCTTATCAGCTTTCTTAAACAGAAGTGAGTTTGCTTGCCGTAATGCCTTCAAAGCAAGCTATTCATCCTTAACCAAAATTAAATATCTTATATTCTTTCTCAATGTTATAAAATAGCATCTTTTCAAATAGGCAAATAATTTGGCATGTTTTGGGAGGAAAAAATACACTCAAAGGACAGGGAAGTAAAGGAAGAACAAAATGGCCATAACCCGTATTAAATATCGCAGTACCAGTTTCATCATTACTACACAATTCCTCATCACAATTACATTCCACATTAAATTCATCATCATAATCATAAATGGAAACATTCATTAATGAATTATCAAGTTCCAAATTGGAACCACATGCCTAAGTAAAAGTTCTCTTAGAAAAATAATATTTTAAATGCAATTTCCTACAAAATTTACTGGCCTCGATTAAGAGGCTTGCTAATGTGGGAGTCCTTGTGGGTACAAACTTGGCTTCCCTCAAAAGTACACTTTCCTCTGCTACAGAAAAAGTTAATTCAGTCAAATTGATAATGTTTAATGACTCTTGCTCATGTGAAAGTTCTTGGTCACATAACACTGTGGCTCCTTGAACATAATCCCTGTTGTTAAAAATATTTTCCCTTTCACCTTCTTCTGTTGTTTCTTCCCTGAGTCCCCTGCTGGGATCGTTGCTGTTGCTCCAATTGGCTATTGCGATCAGATGATTCTGGTTCGGGGATGCTCTCAAAAGAGACACTTTTCTTGGAAATTAATTCACCAGAGCCAGGCATCTCGACCACCATCGCACATAGTTGGGGATCTATTTTTAGATCATCCCAAACGTGGCTTCCGTTGCCATTGATAAATAGGCCCCATTTGAAAATCATTCATATCCCAAGACAATTTTTTTTCTTTTTTCTGGCAACAATATTGCATTCTTCCTTGTCCAGTTATTGTTTAATCTCATTCATTTGGCATTAATAATAGACTCTGAGAAATCTCTTTCCAAGGATTCCTCTATTGGCAATATGTCATTACGGACTTTCTCTAAAAGCCTGTTGTTATGCCAGAATTCTCAGCCAGCCCAAAGTACATTCAATGGCTACCGGCTTCCATTCTTCACAGAAATCTTGTTCATCCTCTCTGAATTCATCCACTGGCAGGTGATCCACACAAAGACCTCTGGGCGTAATTTTAAGATTCAAATATCTCTCCAAACAGCTTCACATCATAAAACAGACAAATTTCTTTAGATAACTGTCTTTCCATCTGCTCAAAATTCCCCACCGAGCCATTTGATATTGAGAACACCACAGATCCGCTTTCAAGAATTCCTCTTCTCTCTCTTTAACCATATTCAAAAAGGAGAAATTGTTGCCTGAAATATCTATTTCCACCAAAAACAAGTAGCTTCTGGTCCATAAAGTACTACAAAACCAACACTGTATGTTACCCAGTGAATAGCCAACTGGCTCACAGACAGGACCCAGGATGTTAGAATTGGGGAGTCCACCTCTACAAAGAGGCCAGTCACAAATGGAGCCCCTCAGGGATCAGTCCTTGGACCACTCTTTTTTGGCATTTACTTCTCACAAGTCAAGGCCAATGTCAGTGATATCTGGCTGACATGATTTGCAGATGATTGCAAATTAGGAGCTGTCATTGAATCTCACACTGACACAAATGTTCTCCAGGAGGGGCTGACACAGACACACAACTGGTTTCAGAATCATGGACTAAAACTAAATGCCAAAAAAATGCATAATAATATCCTTTGGGAAGTCATCCACCGCTAGTACCTATCATATTGACAACAAACCCCTTAGAGCTGACCCAGTAGTCAGGGACTTAGGAACACACATAGATATTAATCTAGCCGTTGATCATCACGTGTCTACACTGGTGAGGAAATAATTCTATGTTGCGCAACTTATAAACAAAGGTATGGCATCTAAGTCCAAGGAAGAGATTGTTCCACAGTATTCGGCATTCATCAGACCTATCATTGAATACAATGCCCTCTTTGGTATGTACCTAACCAGGCATATCCAACAACTGGAACATCCACAGAGGTTTCTCACTAAAAGAATACAGGGCATAAGTAATATGTCCTATGCAGACCGCCTCAAGGCCCTATCCCTGTATTCTGTCTCCTGCAGGCTTTTGAGGGGAGATCTATGCCTGGCGTACAGGGCATTGTCAGACCTCACTTTGATAGACATCCTACATATCCACAAAACAAACAGTACCAGAATTACCCATTCTAAAGACTTAAACCTTGCCTGCGATATAAATAGGACCTGCTGGAGAGATAGGTATGTATCCCAGAGACTACCCCATCTATGGAACAGACTCCCCATCCATGTGAAGCAGAGTTCCTCCCTAATCCATTTCAAGTGCAACTAGGACAATTGGATAGGAAACCAGAAATTCATCCCTGGTTTGGCACCTATGTCTCTGATGCAAACAGGTAACCTGAAAATGGTTCATCTCCCAGGCCCATGCTTACACTTATCAAGGGTATCAAAACTTGTCAGAGATTTGGGATGCATGGCTAGGCTTAAAAAGGCCCTTGTGGTCATTAGCCTAGAAAACACCTATGAACATATGAACCTATGTATGCTTCTGGGATTAGTCAACCTTGATCAGTGTGGGCATGCCATGGAAAAGCAGACACTGGATCATGTAGCGAAGATGGAAACATTTAGTAGTGAGTAGTTAAGATGCAGAGAAGGTATAGAGTTGTAGGGTACTGCCTGACTAGAGTTTTGTCACTCATGAGATTTTATCAAATCCTTGTAGATTTCATCATGGCTATTTATAGGGGAATGAATGTCAGAGTAAAGACTTTTGCAGGCTTGTCTTTACCTTTTTATTTAGGTAGAGAGACCCAGTGGGGGTGTCCAATCTCCCCCTTCTTACTTGTAGTATACCTTGAGTTGCTAGGTATGCCACTCCAGTTTGCATGATTAAAAGGTGGGAATGAGGAGTTTAAGATACCACATTTTCCGTGATGTGTTGATGTATTTGACTCAGCTAGAGGCTGATTTTTTTCAGCGTTATTTACATGTATGTATATGTTTAATGAACTGTCCGAATGTCAAATTAAATGCAACAAAGACAAGGGTGGTAGTGTGAATTATACTTAGTCCAATACACCAAAGCCTCAATATGTTTAATTTTAGTAATCTTCCCACTTGAAGTACTTCAGAGTCTGTATAGGTGCTTTTGTAGAGTTGTCATTAATGAAAACCTGTAAAGTTCTTTCTTCTTTTGGCTTTTCCCGGTTAGGGGTCATCACAGCGGAACTCCAGTCTGCTAATGATTGGCAGTAGATTTTTTATGGGTGCCGAGGTGCCAGCTTGATGCCCAAGCTTCAGTGAAGGCACGCCCATTCTGCGCATGTTCTTTGAATGCCACTCAACCGTGGGGAGGACATGCAGACTCCACACAGAAGGTGCTCCAGCCGAGAATTGAACGGGAGAACCTCTTGCTGTGAGGCAACAATGCTACCAGTGCACCACCGCGGCTTGGATTGACAAAAAAGGCTAAAAGATTACTTAGATCAGAGGGTATATGCACTTCCTTTTTTTTCTTGTAGTGTCACTATCATTGCATGTCTTGCATGCATTCCTAAGAAGTTCCCCAAATATTGTTTTTTTTTTTTTTTTAAAATCGATAAAGAACATGGTAAGGGATTTTATACAGGATAGAGAAAAGCCCAATGTAGCATAGGAGATGCATATAATATTAAGGGAATTAGTTGAGCATATACGGCTCAGAATGCGGTTAAGTTAGAAGGACACAAGAAACTGTTGTTGGAATAGATAATGAAACTGATTCTTCTATGCGATCTTAGGTGTGTCAGCTGCTTCTGTATGCAACTAAGTCAAGGAGGTTTACATTAGTGTATGGAAGAGCCTCTTTAAATATCCTTTATACAGAGCATCGATTAAATTTTATGTTCCCCACTGCGAGCTTTATAGGTTCATATGTAAGTACTAAGCTAGCTGCCCTTACAGGCCATTTTAAGCGTATTCAGTTTCCCTTTTTGTGCTCAAAATAACCTATCCTATTTGGTTATATACTGACCTTACCCAACCCTTGGTTGATAATTGTATATTACTTCTAATGAGAATAACTGGGATCATACCATAGATAATTTGAGGGGATCCATTAGTAGTACAGGGGCAGTCCTCACGTACATTTTTTGTTTTCCATCCATAGATCTAAGTTGTGCTTGAAAATGGACAGGGATGATATTTGTTTTATATGGATAGGGAGTCCATTCCACAGCAGTGGTATCCTCTGCAAAATATACCTGTCCCCCCAAACCATTCTGTTGATGCTGATGAATAGGTTTAGATCCCTAGACTGAGTATTTCTGATGCAATTTGACTGATGTGCAGTACATCCATCAGTAATGGGTTGGAGGATGTCTTGTTTGCTACACACAGGTCACTTCTTAGCAGTCTGTAGGATACTGCATATAGTGACAGGGCTTTGAGCTGGTCCACGTAGGGCATGTTGTTTAGATCTTATATCCTTTTTGTAAGATATCCCTTTGAACATTCCATTTGTTGCATGTATCTAGACAGATACATACCAAAGGAGAAATTATATTCAATGACTGGCCTAACGAGGGCTGAGTAGAGGAAGACAATGACATCCCTAGATCTAGACACAATCCCTGTGTTTATAAGCTGTGTATTATAGAAGGGCTTTCTTACAACAACAGATACATGTTCATCAAAAATTAGGCCACTGTCAACATCTGTTCCCAAATCCTGAACAATTGGGTCACCTCTTAGGGTTGTATTGTCAGTGTGGTAGTTTTGTGGGGTAGACGACTTCCCAAAGGATACAATAATGCATTTTTTGGCATTTAGATTCAAACCATGATTTTGACACCAGTTATTTAGTCGAAGCAAACCATCCTATGGGATGGCTAAGTCATTTGGGGATTCAATGGCTGTTTCTAGCTTACAGTCATCTGCAAAATTAGTTAGCCAGAGCCCCTTGGTATTTGCTTTTACTTCAGAAAAGTAGATGTCAAACAGGAGAGGTCCCAGCACAGAACCCTAGGGGACTGCAGTGGTGACTGGTCTCTTTGTGGAGATAACTTCCCCTATTTTGTTTATCTGCATTTTATCTGTGAGCCAGTTGACAATCTAGTGGGTGACATAGGGTTTATTCTCAGTTTATATACTTTTTTGCTATGTCTGGTGGGGGGATGGATTGTCTCAAAAGCTTTGGCAAGGTCAAGGTATGCAATGTGTAACATTTTGCCTTCATCTATTACTTTGGTGACCTTTTCAAAAAAATCCACCAGGTTTAGTAAGAATTACCTGTCCTTGATGAATACAAACTGAGATGGTTTCAGCGTTTGGGGGTTAGTTATGTCCTGATTTATTAATTCCATGAAGTCTTTCCATGGATTTGTATATGAGGTTGGTAAAAGACTTCTGGGGCTGTAACTGAGGGTCTGTGGAAGGTCCCTCTTATACAGGGAATAACTGTAGCTGTTCTCCATTTGCTTGGCACAAAACCTGCATGTTGGCTAAGATTGAACAATGTAGTTACAGGTGTGGCTAAATCTTGCTTCATGCTATTTAAGATGCATCCAGAGATATTGTCAGGACCAATTAATGCAGTATTTTTAGCTTTTGATAGCACGTTTAGGACTTGGTCTTGTGCGATAGCTGGAGATGAGCCAGTTACAGGTATATCTTTAAGGACAGACAGGGGCGACGTGGGTAAAGTTAGCACTAAATTTATCAGCCAGTAGGTTCGCTATATCTTTAGCTGCAGTGCAGGTAACATCATTCACAATCAGCTCAGAGTATTGCTGCATTGTGCTTTTGAGATTATGAATGTAACTAAAAACAGGCCTTGTGATTGCCTTTGGCCTGGGTATCTATTTCAGCCTCAAACATGGCTTTGGTGGATTTTATTAAGCTCCTGAGTTGTTTGTTTATTTCAGTGACAAGGGCTCTAACATATTGGGAATTACTCTTCCTACTTTTTTTCAAAATTATTTTCTTTTATTATAAAGCTTGTTGTTATTATGGATTACAGTACACTGATATGATTATAAGTATTATTAAACTTAATATTACTTTAGATGTTGGACACACCAGGATGAGTGTGGTTGTAAGTTAAATGAGTTCAGACTAGAGTTAAGATCTAATAATAAGAAATGCTACAACACATAATGATACTGTCACATATGTTGTTCCTGCTGGGATATGACAAGCAAATGCAAGCATGTAGAAATGAAAAAGAATTGAGGTTTATTTTGATGACAATTGAAAAAAAAATGCAAAATGCAATTCAATAGTTCCCATAAACTTTTAGAGAAGCAGAAACATCCCAGTAGAGCTCCTGAACTGTAGCAGTGGTGGGTAAGTAGGTTCT
This sequence comes from Protopterus annectens, assembly GCF_019279795.1. Lineage (NCBI taxonomy): Eukaryota > Metazoa > Chordata > Ceratodontiformes > Protopteridae > Protopterus > Protopterus annectens. The sequence goes on from NC_056743.1 coordinate 1,278,958,275, forward strand.
TCACAGCTGAGTCTTGTAGGCAGAAACAAAACCTCAAAGGAGAGGAGAGTTCCCTAAATGGGTGGCTCTGTGGTCTAAGATGTGGAGTCCCATCTTTGCAAGAACTTTGTCCAATGTCACAAACTTTTCTAGGCTACTGGTCTCTCCCCCTTATCCAGAATCCTTTTGATGCCTGCTGAAAAATCCCATCTTAAATGACCTAACATAGTTTTAGGGTTGTTGTACAAATATGTGTAAAAAGATATTTATTTTACCTAATATTTGCTCTTTGTTCACTTATTTTCATTTCCTGCATTGCCTTTAAAACACAGATCCCACAGGAATCACTCACTACGGATAAAGACAAGAATGAAAGAGTTGATTCCCAACAACCTCCCACTGACCCACAATTTGGGAAAGTATTAGAAATAATGAGTCAAAAGACAGTTCTGTGGAACTAACTGCTGTAGTTCGAACTTTATAATGGCTTTTTTGCTGTTTTGCTGCTAGAGGATTCAGAAGTGTTTTGGTTCTTTTGTTGGAATTTGTATTTGACCGAGCACTTCTTATTCCCTTGAGTTGTTGGTTTATACATGTCCACTACTGCGTGGAAAATAAAGAACATAACAAGTGCAGGTATATGATAAAGATTCCCTCTCAGAATAAGCAATGACTCTGCCCTCTTTGCTGAGGTGAAGAACACTTTGCTGAGAAGCGTGATATGTTATGCAGTTAAGTCTTCAGCCATTAGAGACAGAGAAATATTTTAACTTTGGTGATGATGAAAACCACTATTCCCACTGAGGCTTTGAACTTGAGGATAGTCTCGAGGTCGACCCTTTTGAACCCCAGGACAGAAATCTTGCCCGAACAGAGTAAGTCTAATGAAAAAGATAATAAGAATAAAGCAGAGAAGAATGTAACCAAGTCCTCTCTGGTTCTGTTCCCGTAAACTTCAGGTCTGAGGATGCTCCCTTGACTTCATCTACATCTGGAGTATTAAGCTTCCTGTCATAGTAGTTTTTGAAAGCTTTCCTATCACCCATCTGAGAGCTAATAGTGACTTTTGTGTTTCACATGCAGAACTTGGGAATATGTTTGTGTCTTCCAGATATTTTTCTAACAGGTCCAACAGTTCTTGCAAGAGTACTTCCATGGAACAGTACTATAAGAAAAGTTGCAGGCATTTTTGCACTCCAGCACATGTGGTTCCCCTGACACTAACTTTGGGACAAATAGAGCTCCTCTCACATTTTTCAGCACCAGTGTCTTGGCTCTCCTCACTCAGCCACTTACAGACTGCAGTTCCTTTTTGACTGATGCGGGACACACTGTTGTTATTGTAGATGTCGACCAGACCTTCAGTGCTGACTATGGTTCTGATTGTGGGGCAGTAAATTTGATATCAATACCACTGAAACTGACCCTACTGCCAAGCCAACATCAATGTCCTTAGCAATGATGCTGCCAATACTATGATATCCTTCAGCCCCCTTTTGCAGCCGACCTTACTGTTGCTGAGGTCAGTATTTTAGTCTTTGGCAGTGATAGTCTCACTTTTTGTCAGTTCCAATGTTTGGGCTGGCTCTTGGATACACTTCCTCACTTTCAATGCCTTCCCCCTTGAGTTGTGGTTTTAACTTTTGGAGGTTTGTTCCACTGGTTTTGGGAGTGGTAACATAATTGGTGATGTCAATGCTATCAATGCAGATTCCTCTGCATTCAATATCTGCAACCACTTCAGCCTCAGCCACAGAGCCACCTGTGATTGATACCTTGACCATGCATCATATCTGCAGATATGGCAGAGGAATCTGATAGTCACTCCAGGATGCCCATGTCACCTATATTTATATGCATGTATGTATGTATGTATGTATCTATTTATTTGTTTATTACTGTTTGTTAACTGGGATAGTCTTAATGGGCCAAACAAGACCCCTTCTTCAGGAGAGTCCCGAGAAGAAACACTCTGGAAAAATTAAAATGAAGAAAATTTCATGAATTTAGCAGTAACGAAGGTAACATAACTAATAAAAAAAGAAAAAAAAATATCCGCACCAGTGAGTGAAAATTTAGCAATTTGCAGAAGGAGAAAAAGACAGAAAAATTATCAAATCAAAAGTGTGTTAAGATATGAAGCAAAAAAGCTATTAAAATTAAAAATATAATACTTTCTAGTGAATACAGAATCAGTACAAGTAAGATATGGCTAACAGGGATATAAATATTATCTAATGGCAACAGTAATTATACAATTTAAAAATGGAATAAGTAGCACTAGAAGCAAAACATACATTGTGATATATAGTTGGTGGGATGGGAGATGAGTTGAAACAGAAAAACAGAAGAAGGCGAGGGATGCAAAAATGGGTTAAAGCATGAAAAGAGAACAGGGAGGAGATAAAAATGATGTCCTAGATTATTGTCGTGGACAAAGGGCTAGGAAAAGAGAAGAGGATGGCGGAAAAGGGAACAGAGGGACAATACTTGGAAATTCTGTGGTGGGGAGGGAATGGGAAAAAGTAGAGCAGTAAAAGGTAAAGATTAATATAGAGAAGAAAGAGATAGGAAAGATAAAAGTAGGCTGCAACGAGAACAGAGGGTTACTATGCATGAAGTCTGAGGAGGGGAAGGAGGAGAGGAAAAGAGAGGAGCTGAAGGACTGAGATAGGAAAGATGAGGCAGGAAAAGGGAAATAGGAAATAGTGCTTGAAAAGGTTGTGGAGAAGGACAAAGAGTGGCGTATAATGATAAATGTTAAAATAAGGGCAAAAAGAGATGATGGAAAGGTGAAATGGGGCCAGAAAAGAGTCGGGAAATGGAGGAGATAGGATGTGGGATTAGTAGAGGGAGACAGAGAGAGAAATAGAGAGAGAGAGAGAGAGAGAGAGAGAGAGAGTGGTTATGGACATTTATAGCATATGTGGAGAGGTATAAATTAGATATTAGCTCATTTGTAGGTAGGGTAATGTAAGGAGAAGATGTGTGGAATACAAAAGAGGAATTCTGAATGTGTACTTATCTGTGTTAGCATGAGCAAGAACAGATCCAAGAGTTATGTAGATAGTTTTTTAAAATATTTTTAAAGTTTCTGAAGGATCGCCTCTGATGAAGATTAAGACATCTAAGTGCAAAAGCAAGTATACAGAGTCCCAATAAGAATCACTGACTCTGGATATAGACAAGAATGAGAGAGTTTATTCCCCACTATCTCTCATATACCCAAAATTTGAGGAAATATCAGAAATGATTAGGCAAAAGACAGGATGGACCACTGATCCGATTAATTTCCTGGGTGCATCTTACAGAAGGCCTTCTAACCCCTTAAGCCTTCTTCCTTGGTATTTCCCCAGACAACAAAATGGAATGACTAATGGTTAATATGTCATGGCAAATCCCTGATGCGATAGTCATTCCAAAAAGTTCTAACAAGATCCTTAAGCATCTTAAGAACTGGACTTGTTGGCTGCAGATTTTGCAGCTTGATTCTATTTCTGCATTGGCTGGCCTTAAAAAGGTTTGTACATTGCAAGGACTTGTTCATCTAGCAAAAAGGCATTGCATACTTTGTTTAGACTTGGGAAGCATGTTTATACATCCTCCTCTTTTTCCTGAGGGCTGTAAACTACTACTATGATCTTCTTATCCACCTCTATATCCTTTCTTAGGCACCCCCTCTTATGCTGCCCTGCAGTGTCACTAATGGAAAAAATAATCCAAGCAACTGATATGGGAATAGAAACCACAATCTTCTTATCTTCCAGCATCAGCTGGGAGTATGCAACATGCTGAACCACTGCCTCTAACAACCAAACTGCATATTACACAACAATCTCTACGTAAGTAACTCTTCTGATAATCTACCTGCTTAATCTTCCAACATTTTGCCTTCATATATGCTCCTAGTGACCACGGCACCTGACAGAAATTGTAAAAGCACCAGTCTATTTCAGACTCATTATTTTTAGGACATAAAGGTGTGTTAATATGTACAATCCTTATACTAACTGCAGGTGATATGTAACCTATCCCTTGCCCACATTTTACATACCACAAACCAAACCTTCTTAATTTGTCTACATGCTGGCAACATTAGAAACAAATATACAGCTAGAACCTTGAGTTAAAACATTACTTAAACTTCCTAGACATATCTGAATCATGGCTAAAATAAGATGACAGACTTCCACAAATCACTGATTCTGGATATAAGCCTTGGACAACATAAAGTTCAGAGCAGAAGGTGGTACAAGCATGTTAATATTAGCAGCCTGGTGTGTCACTGCAGAATTACTTGCATGATCTGCAAACACTAGTGATCTTGCGTGCAGCTGTATTGTTTTCTCTTGTCTAACTGGTGACCATCTCAATTTAAATGTGTCATTTATAACTGATCATTCCAACTTCTACCAGGATTGTTTGTCACCTACTACACAGTATTGCTCTACAGAGTAGAAAAAAAACTTATCTTGCTAGGATATTTTACCATCCATTGGGTTCACTGTATCAGCAAATCCCTTGAAGAAACACATAGCAAGTCCTCCCTTGCCCAGCTGGTCACTGTTGCCGGCCTTAGGCATAGGCCAACTAGGCGGCTGCCTAGGGCACCACTCTAGTAGGGGCACTTTTCCAGTACTTATTTGGTGTAGGTAGACCAGGATGGGGGCACCGGGTGGTGTGGTGAGGGGGCACCATGGAGCCCTTTTGGATAGGGCACCAGTTGAACTAAGGCCACTCCTCCTACCAGAAGTAGCCACCACTCCTGTAACCACACGTTCCAACGCTTTTAGTTTAGTGATTGTTGCCACATTATTACAGTTTATTTCTGCTAAACATGGAACATTTATTAGCTCTATTATCATGAACAGATCCTGTAAATACTGCATGGAATCATTCCTGCTACAGCATCAACTGACAGGACTTTTGTTATATCACAAAATGACCTCAATACAGCTCTACAGTACCTTCTAAACTTCCTGTCTATCAGTACATAATACATTCCTTCTACTGGTAATTAGGTGGGCAAAGTAAAACACTGAATCTTTGCTTAATGTAGAGGCAAAACAAACCATTAAAGATAAAAAAGACTGTATAGAAAGCATTCAGAAGTCTGAGCTCACATTCTGTTTGATTGGCATTTTGCATTGCAAGAGGGTCTGCTCAAAATGTGCTGCATAAAGTCAAAACTGAATACCTAAAGTGCATCTCACCAGACAGACAGGGAATCCTAAGGGTTTCTGGAATGACATGAGTAACTTACTAGCAAAACTAAGTCAACTCATGAGGTTAAAATCAAGCAAAACAAGAAGATTATTTCTACCACACTAACATCACCTATGTATTTGTACACCATTTCAGACAGCCAAGTAACACCTTCCCCATGCAGCACAAATACCTCATTTTGTCCCTAAGCTTATCTAAGACTTTACTCCTGTTTACCTTAAGCCAGTAACTATCCAAGATGCCCACAGGTGGCGAAGGAACTCACCAAATTATAGTTCTGCAGGATCTGATGGACTCACTGCAAAATTCCTTCTGGAAAATTTCTTATGCTCTGTAGCACCTCATATCTATACCTCTCTACTACACCATTAATCTGTCACTATCCACAGGTTTCTTCTCTGAACTCTAGGAATCATCTATAGTTATCCCCTCCCAAAATGAGGTTCCTATCTGCTCTTCGCTTCATATTGGTCCATCTCCCTTTGTTGCTCCACTTCAAAAATCTTAGTGCCAACTATCTCTTCCCAGCCTTCATCTTACCTAAACTAATATGACCTACACAGCACACAGCAGGACAACTTTAGGATGGCTTACAGTACTCCAAGTACCGATGTCTCTCCATCTCACAAATACTGTCCTGCAAAATATGAATGTCAATAAACTAACCAGTGTTTTGTTTACTGATCTGCCCCAAGCATTCGATTCAGTTCAACACCTGAAACTCTGGTTACAGTTGTCCTGCTAAGGATTATCTTCTGCTTGTCTGGACTGGATGAGTAACTACCTCTCCAACAGCACCTCAATCAACAATTCCTTCTCTTGTTCAGAACAGTCATTAACATCTCACCAACTCAGTCCTAGGACCAGTCCTATTTAATATTTTCATGAACATCTGCAGCATCTTTCAGCCCAGAATCCCAGACATCTTTTTTGTTGATTACATTGTCATCTGGTCAGATGATCTCTTGCTAACATTAAGGATACACTGTCCAGCAGCCTTGATCATGGATAAATGACTTTGGACTCTTTCTGATCTTCAAAATAACAGAGGATATTTTCTGTGTTATATCATCCCTTCTCCTATAAACCTAAGCTGTATCCACACCACAGTTTTTTTACTCAGTTTTTCTTCTATCAAGCTTTTCCCTCCTGACTGTTCTGTTGATCCATTCATTCAGCCAGGATGAGAGTCTTGTAGCCCATTCATTCTCTGTGAGTAAGGGTCATGTGCATTGGGAGTGGTGCTGTCATCCACAGAAAGGAGTATGGGTTTTGCCTTCTACGTTGTGACTCCATTGTACATTCCCCTTATCATCCAGTGGTTTGGTGTGCAATGGACCTTTAGGATACACATCTACTCCATGTGTGATGTGATCAATTGCTATTGCTTCCCAAAAGTGGGGATTTGATCATGGATCGTGTGTCCCAGCACATACACATGTCATATTAACGAAAGGTGACTAGAGCCTTCTCATTCTTGTTCTCAGCTATATCAGCTCTAATAGGTACCTGAGCTACTCACTGAATCCAGGTAACCTGGGTCATAGTTAGGACTTTATCCCTCTGTGTCAATGCATCTGACATTCCTGACTACAAAAACAGAGTGCTTTGCCGACTAAACCGCTACAAGCAATTGGATTTCTGACTGGGCCACTCACTTAACTTTTCAAGTGTAATTGGATATGAAATATGCCATATAAAAGCAGCTGCTAGAAACCTCCCAATAAATCTTACATTTCTTAATCCCTGACACACAAGTCACTAAAACAGAAGAAATCTTCATTCCTGACTTAAACTACAGATTATTACTGATCTCCCATGGTTATCTTTTTCAACTGCAATAGACCCAAGACAACAATTCTCAGATTTATTGTTTAAGCTTCCAGACTAGAACACCACTAACACCAAACCAACCGGTTCCTAAAAAGCTAACCTGTCTTGCTCCTTGATCTATAAGGCTTTTGAAGCACTGCCACCATCAGCTAATAGAAAAGAGAGAGAGAGAGACAGAGATAGAGAGAGTGAGAGAGAGAGAGAGCGAGAGAGAGAGAGAGAAAATTGTCAAGAACACACAAACTACATCCACCACACATAGTACGGTGGATGTGCCACACATACTGTTCACCATACATGTAGACCATCATATAGTGAGGTATTAGAAAACAATCTTTCCAAACCTAAAGACCTCCTAAGCCTATAAATGGCAACACTTATCCTCAGTGATCTCAAAAGCACACACCAAAAGCAACACTAAATGCCACATATATGCCTATCCCTATTGGACCCCGAGAATGAAGCACATAATGCAAGTGAACACTTTACCTAGGACTCCATCATAGGGGACTCCATTGTATGACACGCAGATACCCCCCTAACCAGACTGGAGAAGGAGAAAATTATTTGCTTTATCTGGAACCAGGATCCACCAGGTTACACATGCACTCAAGTCAATGCATCCCAGGTACCAGTATGATTCTATTATAGTCCATGTGGGTGTAAATGACCTAAGATGTACCTCACTGGACTATATGAAGAGAGCCATTATGGATCTCTCTGAATATGTTTTTCAGACAGTATGTGCTTTGCATTGAACAGCACTTTATCTTTTATCAAAGATGATGCCACAGTATAAACAAAAATTGATTGACTTTAACAATTGGCTTAGTTTCTAGTGTCATTCCAGGGAGATACAATATTTGTCAGCATTAGAGGACATGGTTAATAGACCATGTTGCTTTGCCAAGAATGATCTGCATCTCTCCCCCCTTGACATTCTGGATATTGGCTAGCATGTTATCCACCCCCTTAGAGCTTGTTTTAAGCAATGGCAAATTGACAAAACTACCAGCTTAGCAAATAAAACCCAAAAGAACTTAATGGTGTTACTGCTCAGTGCTAGGAGCCTTAACAACTAACTCCACACCCTACAAGCTCTCCTCAATCTGGAGAATATAGACATCTGTGCCATTAACAAGACATGGCTTACATCTGCAGAAAGTTCTCATTGTTCCTCAATTAGCCTTGAAGCTGAGATTTTAATCCATAATAGGTATCTGTTTCTTCTCAGGTACTTAAAGTCTTGAAAGAAACTTATCTGTAAGACCTATTGTCAAGAAATTGTCTTTGCCTAATGGAGGATTAGTAAAGGTTCCATATTCTGCTCTATCAATCTGCCTTCTGTGGAAGCCTCCTCTTGTTTCTCATCTCATGGCTTGATGATGTTAAAAGACGCTCTTTCTGTTAACCACCTAAGAGATCAAATCTTTCTAATTTTGATTTAGACTTTATTTTGGAAACTGTGATGCAGACTCCTATATTTCCAATTTCTTTAAAATTTCTGATCTGGAAACCGATGCTCCTTCTGGCAGTCACTTTTGCTAGAAGAGTTTCTGAGCTGCAAGATCTTGTGTGTCCAGAGATGGGTGTGATGAATGAAAAAGAAAATTTAAAGAGGCACTTTGTGAATGTACTGATAATAGTCAAAATAATATGACAAATATTGGAAAATCAAATCATTTAATAAGGGCATTACAGTCGAATATGTCTTCTCTTTCATCTGATGAGATGGAGAGTTAAAGACAGCAACGATGGAGGTTCAACACTTTTTGGATGAATACTTGCTTTCCAAAAGCAAATACTAAGATGCGTAAATTTTGAAAACTTGAATAAAGCCTCAAAGTGATTAGAAATCAGGCTAGGGCAGCAAAAATACAGAAAACAGTATTTAAAATTAAAGACCATAAATGGGGGATGTGGTTAGTCACCTAAGACTTTACATATTCCAGAACCCTCAAGGTTGAATACAATCTCAGCACCTTGTGGACTATTTGGAAAGGTCGGAAACAGATTTTCTGAGGATCAGAAGAATCAGTTAATTTTCCCAATTATGTCAGATGAGCCCAAGAAAGTTTGGAAAGTTCAGGAACTGAAGAAGACCCCTGGAATGCATAGAATACAAATAGAGGTTTAGAAGCTAGGGATTAATTGTATCATAGAAATGTGGTTGCAGTTTAATACAGTTGTTCGGGCCAGACAGCCTGCTCCAGCCTCAGGCATACAACAGTAATAACTGATTCTGAAGGAGGGTAAAGCTCCACATCTGTTGTCCTCTACCAGGCCCATCTCAGCATTAGATCCTGATTAGAAGATATTTACATCTGCAATGTCATAGAAATGATGGACTGTGGGTTTGTAGGGAGTGGCAAACATCTGACGTTATATTAAGAACATTAGTGATTATTATAGAAGCACAACCAACAAAGAAACCAGTAACTATACTCAGTCCAGATGAAAAACAAGTATCTGAAAATCTTACGCATGCTTATTTTTTTGAATTTTTAACAAAAATTGGAGTTCTCTCAGCAATTTAGAAATATGGTGCAAAACCAATGTTGTGGCTTAACAGGACAGATGCTGCTCCAAGTTAAATTACTACCGGAATTTCAATTAAATAGGGGTACCAGCGAAGGATACCTATTGTCACTCTATTTATTTGCTTTATACTTGTGTCGCAACAATTCCTATAATTTCTGATGTTTGTCCTTTACTTATAATATCAGCATGTTCTTTCTCATCACTCCTCACCTCTCCATGCTTATGACTGGATATATTGGTCCAACAACTGGGTAAAGTGATCTATGCTTGGGAGGTGAAAATAGCATATTTGCTTCAAAGAGACTTTGTCATAATATGGAACTGACTTGCTAAAAACAAATCAGCTATAAACAGCAATAAGTCAACTGTACTTCTAAAAGATTATCCAAAAGATTATCCAGTATCTCATTTCCTACTATTGGGTACAACACTCTCTTTCAATAAACAGCAAAAATATCTCAAGGCTTTATTAGATTATATACTTTCATGTCATTGTCATATAGACCTCACAAACACTAGAGTAGTACAACAGCTACTAATGGACTACAGCATTTCCCATCTTCTAACTCCAGAGACTATAAGAGCCACTGTCTTTAATGTATTAATCCCAAGAGTTGAATATACATTATCTATCATCACCTTTCTGCCTGCATATAATATTGCTATACTGCAAACTACATAAAATAAAATTCTAAGATGTCTTAATCTGGCTAGCTATCTGGACCATAACTGTACCTCTTTTAAGTGAACAAAATGGCTTTCTGTCTGAGCCAGATCAGTCTACCTTCTAAACACATTTAACTCAAAACAGCTTAATGAAGGCTTTCATCCCTTCTTAATAATGATTTAATGGTACTTTTCAATGCCCTTAAAGACAATTTTTCATTGAAACTTTACAGACCTCAATTCTACTTTGCTCATGTAAAACAAAATCTTTCGGCAAACTACCCCATGTAGCACTGAATAGTCTTATCAAACCAAATGTCTTCCTTAAATTATATTTAGAAAAAGCTAAAAAGTGTATCTACTACAACAGTATCAACATGTATGACTTAAATATGCTGGTTACTTTTAGGCTATTTATCATACAACTCATATTATGATACTATCCAGAACAAATTGACTTTTGACAATTTTATATGCTATCAATAATGCCACACTTGAACATATTGTGTGTGTGTGTGTGTGTGTGTATATATATATATATATATATATATATATATATATATATATATATATATATATAGGCACACAGATACAAGCACATTTATACATTTATATTATATACATGTGTATACACACACATACACACACACACACACACACACACACACACACACACACACACACACACACACACATTTTCCCATCTCTCTTTTTTACTTTTTTCCCATCATTTACATTCTGTCTTTTTGTTGTACAGAATTTAATAATTACTGCTAATATTCGCATTAGTTTTTGCATTATTTTCCAACTGCAATTGTACATAGTACTGTTTCTGCTCAAGCTTGAAACTGTCAATGCATTGTATTATTTTACTAGCGGTTGCAAATGCTTGTTACTGCCATGTGTCACTTGCATGTTCTTGACAAATGTTTCTAATTGCACGTTGTTGTAAATAATGCCCATTTTATGGTTGTACTGTAAATGACATATAGCCAAGGTAGTGGCTAAAAAGAGTCTTGTACAAGCCCATCTAACTAAAATAAAATAAATATATGAAATGACTTTATTGTTTATATCTTCCTTTTGGTAATTCTTTACTTAGATATATCCAAAATCCACAATGGTAGCAGCCCTTAGGCTAACTCTAATATTGTGCAGTTATCAGCTGTCTGTTATCTACATGTAAATGTGTCATGAGTCTCATCCTCTTCAAGTTCAAATGCCAAGCAAGTCCATTTTTTGTGTTAAAAATATTACTGCAGTACATGAACAGTTCTTTCTCTACTCCCTTTGTCTGAGTTGTATCTGTTCTTTTGTGCACAAAAATCATCTTTTTGATATTCAGAGCTGTAAAATGTCATGATTATTCTACAGCATATCTACTTTCTTTTATTTAACTCATACAATACTTTATCAAATGCATTTAAACATTCAAAAAAGTACATCATAAACTGTTTTGCTTTAAAAGTAAATAATGCATCTGATGTTCTGTCCTTTTAAATATGAAAGAAACAATCACTGCATGCCGAATGCCCACTCTAATTGGGAATGTCTTTTTTTTTTGTAGTAAAAATATATTTCATCTGTAGAAATCAGTCATCATGCTAGAAGTGTGTTTGACAATGTCCTCATAGCTTTCCACTGTTGTCTCAGGTTTCAACATCTCCTTCCAAGTTTAGATGTCATTTATCCTTCAGTTATAACATCAGCATGGTCAGCTCCATCAATCCTTACCTCTCCATGTTCATGTCTGGAAGAAAGGTGGTTTTCCCAAGTGTTTGAATAAGAGAATGTTTAGTTCCTGTTTCCTGCGTCATTTTTTTCAGCAATTTTATTCCACTGCTTTCATTGCCACTTCCATCTGACTTGGACTCTTTAGCCGTGACTAATAATATTATACATAAAGTAAACCATTATCCTCTGTTACAGCAACTGGTGTCTCTTCTACTCCAACTTCCCTGTCTAGCCCATGTATATGCCTGATGTCTTCTACCATACTCTTTAACCAGAACCAGCATGATCCTAAGTAGGGGATTTTCCCCAACACCTTTGACAACTTTTTCTAATTAGTATAAATTATGCCTCATGTCTCCTATGAAAAGAGAGCATGCCTACTGGGACTAAAATGAGCAACTAATAAATAAATAGGTTTGGGATTATGTGCTCAGTTCTAATTGTGTATAGCTTGTAAGAGCATAGTCAGGATGACGTCTTTTATATACTACTTTGTTGGAAATTTTATTTTCTTGCTTGGTTTACTGCATTTGCAATGAAAAAATATGTAAATACAGATCTGCATGTTTGTTACATGAATTAACAGGCATTTATAATTCTGAAAGTACATTGCAGTCTAATTCACTGACATGCAGAACATTTTCACAAAGGATCACCTCATTTGAATGAATTCTAATTTCGGCAATGTTACCTATCGGATATAATTTACTTAGAAATGTTTACACTGAATAATAATACCTCCCAATCCTAAATATAACTTGCTCAAAGTATTTAAATCACAGAGAAGTCAGTATAGTAACTAAGAGGGTGCTGTCACCCCCCCCCCCCAACATGGAGTTGTACCATTTGTGAAAGAATGTCTTGGGTTTATGTTTTCAAACCAGCAGTATTGGGAATTTAGCAATTCTATAAAGTAACCAGTTATTAATAACTAGTGATCACCTGTCATGCAGCTGCACAAAGTATAAACTTAACATACCTAATATGTACACGTATATCTAGTATACGTTTGGTGACATCCAACTGAAGTCTCTGCCAACCCAAAGCCCTCTCCCCATACCTAGATGCTGCTGATATTTTCTCATTTATTCTTGCAGCTTATGCTACTATCTTCAGATCGGTCCTGCACTAAATGTTAGACCTCGGATAACATAATCAGTAGCTAATATGCTGATGAGCCTTAGAACGAATCATAGCTGTAAGGAGATGGTGTCACTTACTTACCATCATTTCCTGCTCAATTTGGCGAATCATGTGTTCTCTTTGCTCTTGAAGTTTTCGGTCCAATTGAACCTGAGTCCTCTGTTCTTCCTTTTGAAGGAGTCGAAGTTCATGAAGTTCCTGACGTCTGTTGGAGACAGAAATGGTTCCAGCAGTAAGAATAGTATTTAACATGCTATAACAACTCAGCTCGGATACTGCATATATATTTTTAATGAAAAACAGTCATTTGGAAGCTACAGTTTATACTTCTGATGTGTCTTGCAGCAGTCAGAGATGAATTGAGTAATATGCGTGTTTTGTGTGTGTGTGTGTATGTGTGTGTGTGTGTGTGTGTGTGTGTGTGTGTGTGTGTGTGTGTGTGTGTGTGTGTGTGTGTGTGTGTGTGTGTGTGTGTGTGTGTGTGTGTGTGTGCGTGTGTGCACGTGTGTGTGTGTGTGTGTGTGTGTGTGTGTGTGCACGTGTGTGTGTGTGTGTGTGTGTGTGTATACGTATGTGAAGCCAGCTTATCTTAAAATAAGTTTGTTATTACTTCCACTCTCTGAAAGCATTATAATGATCATTATTGTCTCATAATTTCATTTCATTTTGAACAAATCCACACAGACTCCAGATCTAAGCAATTAAAAAAAAATCATTAAAAACATGTTTTCTTCAGTTGCTTTGTCAGTTGTGACTAAATAATATGTTTGCTTGATATTAAATCATGACTCAAGGGTTTCACTTATTTTCAACAGTGAAGTATATAGTTTATATATATATATATATATATATATATATATATATATATATATATATATATTGATATATGTTACAATACCACATATTTTAAAATAATCCAGATAAGATAAACATGTTAGATTTGTGACCAGAAGTAAATTAAATCATTTCAAGCAGCAGTTTTTTACGGTCACCAGTTCTGTACCTAGACTGCAAGGTCTGCTGACTAGGACAAGGGCATCGGTGATACTTTCAGAAACAGGTCCCCATCACAGCAATCAGCAAGGATGGGACTAATAATAGCAGTAATAATAGTGATAAATAAGAAAATATCAGATATGATGAAGGCTGCAAGACTAACAGGAGGGTGAAGGCCTCTCCCATTCGCAGATCAGTCAGTGGTGCATCCCTTTGCCCATAATGCGTATGGGTAAGGGCTGAAGCGCTTCAGCACTTCATGTGCGGTATAAGCTTTAGTGAGCAGCTTGCTACAAATGTGTAGGAAACAGTTTGCTACAGTTTTCAAAGGAGAAAGAGCTTTGTTTTTGGTCCTCAGGAATGAGAGTGGCTTTAGCTATGCCCAGATTTGAATTTGACTATGTAGTTGTTATTGATACACTAATAGAATATAGCCCAATCCATATTTGCCATCTAGTGTTTATTTTACAAAGGTACTGTGATTTTTTTAAGTATATGTATGATATGTGTTTTCAGTGTTTTGAGCTTTCAGTGTTATGAAGTGAATCCATATATATATATATATATATATATATATATATATATATATATATATATATATATATATATATATATATATATATATATACACACACTCCAAAAAATTAGGGTTGTAAATTATCTGATTTAACTAAACATGAAATTTTGGATAAAAAGAAAGAATGTGGATGGCAAAATTGGGGGCTTTATATAAACCTGGGCTTAATGACCATTGGTGATGGATTTTGTGACCCTCTTTTCTGATTTTATCCTTTCCAAAAATTTTTTAGCTTACATTTAATAATATTTTATATATATATATATATATATATATATATATATATATGTATACATATACATATACAAATAGATACTTCTTAGTTTGTATTATTATATTTGGTTTATATTTATTTTTCGGTTTATATTTGTTTTTTCTCTATTACAGAAGTATAATAATGTATCCTTTTATATAAAATATTATATTAATGGTAGAGTTAACTATATTACTTTTTGTTTCTTGTTTAATATATCCTATATATTGTATAAATATCTACACCTATCATAGTCAATGTTGACTATAAAAACACTGGCTGGGTGATGCTTGCTTGTAATTATACACTGATGACACCAGGGGGCGAAATCGGTCACCGATCTGTTTTTTAGTTGAGCCGAATGGCTGCATGATGGAGCTGCTTGAATGTTTGTTCCATTTTGTATTAAAAGTGCTTACACCTATTTAAGTGCTTTTGGGTCCGAGTTTCTTCATTTGAAGTTGGATTTTCTATCTTTGTGATTTGGACTGCTGGAATTTTTCATTTTTGGATTTTAGATATATACTATCGATTGGGGGAGAAACCAGAGCTTTCAGCACCAAGGTGAGATCCCAAGGGGGTGTTGCGTTCTTAACTGGAGACCTAAGGAGAACGGTACCTTTCAAAAAGGCCTTACAAAGCTTGGATGAGGCTAAAGAAGTTAGAGATCTCTGCCAATTGTACCTTTACCATAGAAAAACTAGTGTCATGATTGAAAATATCTGCCAAAAACTCCAAAATGGCTGGGACTGGTGCAGTAAAAGGATCCAGGTCATGTTGAGAAGCCCAGATTGAGAAACACTTCCAATTACTCGAGTAAACCTTCCTGGCAGAAGATTTGTGAGCCTCTACCAATATTTTCTTAACAGGAGAAGACAGCCTGGGAGTCCTAACTATCAAGAGAACTAGAGCAGTTAAGCCGTGAGCTTCAGGCTGACTAAGTTAGGGTGAGGGATCCCTGAGGAATGTGTAATAAGATTTGTAACCGGATTTAGTGTCCAAGGAGGACACACTGCATGAGACCATAGAGAGGGGAACCAAACTTGGCGAGGCCAGAAAGGGGCAATGAGGATCACTGATCTCCCCAGTCATCGAGGTTTCTGAATGAACTTGGATATCAGAGGCAGCAGAGGGTAGGCATATAGTAGACTGGAGGGCCAAGCATGAACTAGAGCATCTCTGCGGGACTCCCTTGGATGGGGTTCAGAGTGAAATACTTGCTGCACTTTGTGTTGGAAGGAGAGGCGAAGAGATTGCAGCAAGGATGCCACCACTTCATTAAGATCTGCTCCACTACTGAAGGATTCAGAGACCACTCATAAGGCATCAGAATAGATCTGCTAAGCCTGTCCGCAAGTATGTTGGACATCCCCGGAAAGTGCATTGCCACCAGAAGATAGCCAGAGGAAATCACCCTCTCCCACAATCTCATGGCTTTGCAATAAAGGGGATAAGATCTAGTCCCCTCCTCCCTGTTTGTTGGTGTACCAGACTACTGACATATTGTCTGTCTGAATGGCAATAGTCCCTTGAGGAAGATAGACATGTAGAGCTTGCAATCACAAAATCACTGCCCTCATCTCCAGGACATTGATATGCGGATGGGTCTCCAGGGAAGACCACATGCCTTGGACCATCCTTCCCATGCAATGCCCCCCCCGACCTGAGCAGGGAGGCATCTGTGGTCACTATGATTGCAGGGGAGGGAAGAATGAATGGATGACGCAGAAGAAGTTCCGGGATTGAAGCCACCAAAGAAGAGAATTCTTTTAAACCTGAGATAATTGAACCAGATGTGATAAGGGAAGGTCTAGTGAAGACCACTGAACTGACAGAGTCAGAGGACCCTCATATGAAGTCATGCCATTGGAATTAGAGTGATTGTGGCCACCATGGTCCCCAATGCCCAAAGAACTGAATCTGTTGGGGGACGTTTGGCTTGAAGGATGTAAGCAACATGATGTCAAAGAGATAGCAAACTGTTCAGAGATAGTAACACCTTGCATTGGATAGTGTCGATATGAGCCCCAATGAAGTCGGGAACCTGTACTGGTGCCAGCTGGGACTTGTTGAGGTTTATGGTTATGCCCAGATAATGAGCAGTCTTGAGAATAAGATCCCTGGCTTGACACAGTCGATGCCTGGAGGGAGCGGAAAGGAGCCAATCGTTCAAGTAGGGGAAGACCTGAAACTCCTGTAGCCACAGGTGAGTCCCACTAACAGTATTACTTTGGTGAACACCCTGTGGGTGGTGGTCAGCCCAAAGGGGAGCGCTGTGAACTGAAAATGACTGGCTCCCAGCTGGAAGTGGAGGAACCTTCGAGGGCACCTGTTCATCTTGATGTGATAGTACACATCCTGGAGATCCACAGAGCACATCCAGTTGTTTATCTGCTGGAAGAGCAGAATGGATTGAAGGGTGTCCAACCAGAATTTCATCTTGGCAACTGACAGATTCAGGGTTGAAAGATCCAGGATGGGTCGTAAGTCCCCCATTTTCTTTGGCACTAACAAAAACCTGGAATAGATGCCTGATCTGGATTAGTCTTGGGAGATGGGCTGGATGACTTGCTTTTCGAGCAGCTTGGAAATTTCTATGGCTGCCTGCTCCCATTGCATGGGTGAGACATCTGGGAGGTGTTTGAGAGGGACTGGGGGTTGAAAAAAGGGGATTGAGTATCCTCTGGATATGATCTGCAAAACCTAATGATTGTCGGTGAAAGACTCCCAGGCAGTTGGGTGCAGAGAATGAAGTCCCCTGACTGCCTCCAGGGATAAGCAGTTGGGCAACCCTTCAGGGCTGTTGTGAGGATCTATCTGGGATAGGATCCCAAGACCATTGGTTCCTCAGGAAGACTCTGCCATGAGTGTGGCGTCTGTCATATCCCCTTCTGCCTCTGGGGGAAGGCGAGTACTGTGCATCATGGGAAGACCAGTGAGATTTCTGGAACAACAACATCTTCAACCCACACTGATTCCTAGAGAAGGATCGTTGTGAGGTTGAGAAGTGAATCCCGATGGCAGACAAGGTCTTCCCCTCTTTCTCACTCTGGACTAAGGTGTCTTGAGCAGTCTTGCCAAAAAGAGTGGAACAGTCATAGGGAGAATTTCTAAATGACCCCTTGAGGGAATCCGAGAAAGCACAAAGCCAGAGCCAGGCATGACAGCTGATGGCTACTCCTGTTCCAGGAGCTCTACAGGCACCTTCTGTAGCATGTGATAGTAGCCTCATGGAAGTATTAGATATTGAAGTAAGGGTGGCCATACGGGAGGAGAAAAGCTTTTTCATCTCTGCTGACATGGACCCTGGGGCAGATTCAGTGACTTCTTTAACCAGGTCCCATTGCAGTCTGATAATATTTGCCATGTAGTTCAGCACATGTAAGGCAAACATAGCTGAAGTGTAAGCCCGCTTCCCAAAATGGTCAATAGTCCACTACTCTCTGTTTGGTGAATGGACTGTAGAGCTCTCCTGAGCAAGCTCTTTCTTGGTTGCCACCGCAGCCACCATGGCATCAACCGGGGATCCCTTCAACCAGTATTGCCTATCCAATAGAGTCTTGAGTATTTTGTCCAGGTGCTTGGGAATAGGTTCAGCTGTATCTGGTTCCTTCCATGCCCTGGATGAAATCAAATCCACAAGGGGATCTAGCAGGGGGAGAACACCCAGGAGGTAGAGGGTCCTGGCCAAATGTCTCCAGGAACACTGACTCATCTGGATTGGGCCTTTGGGTAGACCACCATCCTCACTGGCACTGGATTTCCATGAATTCTCCAAAGGGGTGATCTTCCCCTTCCTCCAAGTTAGTATCTTTTGTGAGGGACTCTGGTAGGGAGTCCAAATGCCTCTTCTTGCACTTGTGTTTCTGAGGGAGCTTCTCAGGGAGGATTTCTAGGGAGGACTCAGAAACCTCAAGGAGCTTCCAGGGGGGAACCTCCTGGGGCATAGTGGCAACAGGCTTTCCCTGAGGGGGCAGGATGGCAGACTCCATCCCTGAAAAAGAGGGAGCCAGAACAGACTCCGAGGATGACAGTGTCAAGGGTTTCAAAGGAGCTGAGAGGACCCTCTCCACCACATCAAAAACAGAAGGCAAATGAATCCCCAAAGCAGGGGTGAGCAGGACTGGATCTGCCACCCTCTGCACTTAGGGGGGAGCCGGAGATGAGCCTCCAGGTGCCAAGACTCCGATTGGATAGGCTTACTCCGAAAACCTCAAAGTCGACGCCATCCC
Organism: Protopterus annectens; assembly: GCF_019279795.1. Taxonomy (NCBI): domain Eukaryota; kingdom Metazoa; phylum Chordata; order Ceratodontiformes; family Protopteridae; genus Protopterus; species Protopterus annectens. Next base: position 1,278,977,455 of record NC_056743.1, read on the forward strand.
CTTGGATCCAACGCAGAGTCTATTGCACTGATTGTCGGCCGGCTCCAAAAAAGTTGGAGCCAAACCACTCAGGGCAATGGTCAATGTTGACTTACCTGGAATCAATGGCGCCAACCCCTCGACACTGGGAAACCTCGGACCTGATGACTCTGAAACCGAAGGTTGGATCAGAGAAGGAGCAATGGGAAGGAAAATGATTGCATGCTCTCAGCCCTGGAGGGGGAAGGAGCAGGCAAGACTCTCATCTGAATCTCAGTCCGAATAAACCTCTGCATCATCCTGTCCACCTTGGCTTCAGAAAGGCTGTGAGAGGATCGGATGGAAGAAGCCACCAACCTGGGCCTGGAGTGGCACTAAGAGGAGGCAGAGAGGGGGGACCAAGCCCAGAAAATCTCTGGCTGTGTTGAAAAGTGTGGAGACCAGAGTTGAAGAAAGCCCCAGTTTGGATCCGGCTGAGACTTGGCTGGGGGCTTGACCACAGAAGAGCAGTCAGGGGACCACTTCTTGGGCCTGTCCTGTTCTTTAGAATGAGCCTTTTCCTGTCCCCAGACTTCTTGGTGGGAGGATAGTCCCAGAAACCAGGATGGAGGAAGACGTAGAAGCCTCCGAAGGGAGGAGGCCCTTCAGAATCAACTTATTCCTCCTGTCGACCAAGGCACAGGGACTGAAACCCACGCAGATTGAGCAGGAGGACTCTAGGTGCTCTACACCCAGACCAACAATGCACAGAGTGTGGCCATCAGAATGGAGAAGCTTATGGCCACACTATGTAAATTTCCTAAAGCCTGGCTTAGGAGGTTTGGCCATGGCTAGAGGAACACTAGACTTGACCACACATACAGCAGAGAAAAACAAGAGGTGGAAATGAGGAAGAGAGAAAGGAAGAGTTTTATTTATTTTTTTTTTTTTTTTTAAAGAAACTGATGTGAGTGCACAGGGATAGGATAGAGAAAGGTGATAGCAAAGACAGAAGACACGAAAGGAAGAAGGAAGATTGAAAAAAAAGTTATCAAAAGGTCTAATTTTACTTTAAAGGGAGCTTGGAGCTGTAACCACACTGCTGTCTCTCATGAGCGGCAAATGAGATCTGGGGGGAGGAGGGAGACAAGGGCATTATGGGTAGGGGAGGAGCTTGGAGCTTGGATCTTATACTGGAGAGTGCAGCCAAGTTAGATCCATGCTGGATCTGGGTCCTGCAGGTTGAAGACCAAATGAAAACAACAACTTCAGATAGAATGTCTTGCAAACAAAATTACTCCCCTAAAACACAAAGGATTCATTGTTGTATTCCATCTCCATAAGACTAAATAATTAAATCTGAACTGTTATTGCTGATTTTGTTGATTGAGTCCTTTAGGTGGGCAGCTTGCAATTTGCTGTAGGCATTTAGTTTTTTTTTTCATTGTAGAGTTTATTCATGTGGGTAAACCACCAAGTTTTTTTAATATAAACATACTTTTGTATTTTGTTCTGCTAGGTCTTGTTTTAGTAAAAGTGATCTGCATGGTGGGTTGGTGCCATTGCAATGGAATTTAAAAAACTCATTGTGGAGTTTTAAGAAATTTGCTTTTTTTGTAAAGTCCTTAAATTCATACGTGCTTGCTAAGGAGGTATTTGTTTTGTTTTGACAGAGAAAACCACTGCTCTGTGATTGAATGTCACCGAGGATGCAGATACAATAGGTGGAGTGTAGAACAGATGATCTGTGTTGTGTTTTAGGGCAAGATCCACAACTTTAGAACATCTGGTGGTTAAGCAGACTATTTTTTTCTTGGAGTTTGCATTTATTAGGACAAAAACCTGTTGGGAATGCTTATCACTAGTTGTCTATGTCTTCCAGTTAATACTGATAATTGAATAACTGAAATCTCCCACCATAAAAGTATTCAAATCAAAGGCTAAAAAAGTCACAGAGACCAGCCATTAAGGAAAAATAGCAAGAAAGATCTAGCTAAGCTACAGTCTTCACTGTGTAGTTCCTTAAACCTCTTTTAGTAGAGGCCAGTGGGATATATGCAAATGACCCCTTAAGGACATACAAATGTTTCAGCTATATGGCTTATGAAGGCCTATATGTTTTATTTTTACATTTAAGTCTCTATGGGTACATTCAGACCAAAAAAGTCAAACCCCACTAGCTGTAGGCATAAATGTTTTGACCTTTTTTGGCCTTGTCGATACAGCACAAGTGAATCATTCAGCTCTATTTTAGAAACATGGAGTTTAAAATCAAGTCTGATGTCCATAAACCATAGGGTACCTGCAAAATATCCCAAACAACATTCAAACCAAAGGGCGAAAAGATCACAACGACAAACCATTCAGTAAAAACGAAAAGAAAGACCCAGACAAGATAGAGTCTTCACTGTGTAAAACCTTAGACATCCTGTAGTAGAAGCCCATGGCTGCAACAGGCAGTGTGGTTGTGTAGTTCTTTCATCTACATCCTACTGGTATCAGCACTATGTGGAGATACTGGGAATATCCCAATGGTCTTAGCCCTTAATTCGTATACTTAAATCATTCCAGTGGCAATAGCTCTCATTGTGAGGTTGCATAGGATATTCTGGTAGTATCATAGTTTGGGAACTGTGGGAATAGCACCAGTCCATTATCTATTCATTAGACCAATACTTCTATCCGGAACAACTGTCATTAAAAGCTGTGGTGCAGCACAGACAAGTAGTGATTGAGATCAGGAGTTTCATGGCTCAAAAAACAAACAAACTACAGAACAAAGCCACTTTTTCCTTCCTGTAGATTTAATTTAGATTCTTTATTTTTACCTTATTGTTCGCATATGTTCCTCCTTGCTGTCATCTCCATGCATAACTTTTGACGTTGTCACGCTTACCTCCTTTCCATCCACAACAAATGTCCGAGTTTTTTTTACTGTCTTCCTAAGTGGGGTGTCTACCTCCTACAATCAAAAATTAGTGTTGTTAAATCCTGTCACATAGAGAAAGTTTACAGAATCATTATTACCTTGCTGTAGTTTTACATGCAGTCTCTCAAGGACTTAACAACAGAGCACCAGGACAGTGGACACATTTTTTTCTCAAAAAAATTATTTCAGTTAAAACTGCAAAAAAAAAAAAAAATCATTGTGCCTGGTCTTTCAGATTTGTTTTTCCTAATCAGACTCTGTACTTTGCCTTTTGGCACCACATAGGTAATAAAAGCTGCTAAATGTCTGGTGAAAGAGAGTAATATTTGGAGGAAACCTGCACTATAATTTAATGTGTAAGGCTAGTCTTTCATTACTTCTGATGAGTACTATCCTGATATCTTCGACTGTGTGACTATAGTCTGGCATCTTACTAGTTCCATTGTAAGACAGGCTCATACTGCACTTAAAGACAGTCACTTCAACCACAACCACAGCTACACTTTATCTCTCACAGCATCACAAACTATAAGCCAGTCTTAAGGGGTGCAAGTGTGGCTGCATAAATACAGAGTAAGGAATAAAACATCAAACAGTGATGATACTTTTATAATAGTTACATTTTATGGTATCTACAGACAGGTGTATAACTAATTGTTCATATAACATTAGCAGTAAATCAGCCACAAAATAATCTAGAAAGAGTACAACTTACCCCATCTTTAAAAAATCGTGTTCGCTTCTGCCAAAGGGGAGAAAAGTAATTTGTATAAGCAAAATTGAAAACAAAATGTCTTTAAAATATATTGCACATTTAAGCTGAAAACTACAGTAGTCATTTTCATTTTTAAACTGAGTGTTTTCTTGATGTATTTGGCAATTGTGTGTCCTGGTTTTAAAGTCACATTTATTGCTGTTAACACAAATCTAGTATAGAAACTAACCTGGAAGAAACTCGACAATGTTCATGTTGAAGTCCTTATACTTAAGCTAGTGACTCCCTCATATATATCACACCTTCATTACAATTTCTATTAGAAATGCTAACAAGGGAGACTTATGTTTCACATTAACAGACAACCCTGCAGGTATATTTGAGATGGTGAATACTGTTCTATTCTAGGCAGTCAATCAGAAGGTTGTGCCCTTACCATAACAGCCCAGCATGCTCCAACAACAGAATGTTGTGTCATTTGTATGGACAGAAGCAAGTGAACGATAAATTTGAGAGGAAGAATAAAGTCTACAAAATAAGTGGGAAAAAACTTCTCTCCATCTTTGAGGTCATTTGTAAGACAGAAAAAAAATAAAATAAATGTATGCATACCCAAATGAAAGAAATGGCTTTCCTTACAGAAAAAAAGTGTCAATTTTCTTATACAATGGTCTGCTTTCATGACTGCAAGATGAAGCCTGTATTGCTGTAGTAGTGACTAACCAGTAATAATTCTTTCTGACACACCCTTAAAGAGCTTAAAAATTTTAGTTACAACATGCGGGATCTCTAATTTTTGTCTGTCAAAAAATCTATGATATATGGTGATATATGAGGTATACTTTAAAACCTTTAGTCACTTGATAGTGAAGAAGAAAATCCTGCCACAGTGCTAAAATGCAGTATAGATTCATAGGTGATAGCCGGTAAATTAGCCTGGGGGTCTTTTAAGCCTAGCCATCCTTCCTAAGGTAAGAATTAAACCCTGTACCTTGTGCTTGTGAAGTAAACAATTAATATGCAACCCCCCACCCCCAAACTTGACTAGTGTTAAAAGTATTCTCCCCTTTGCATAGTAGAGAATGGTTTCAATCCATCAACCACTGAGTTCCTAGCTCAGCACACTTCCATTGTGCCAGTCTGTTGCCTCTGTTTTGACAATCTTAAATTAGTTTATTTTTCTTCTTTTTCTCCTTTCAGCTTTTCCTGTTAGGGATTGTCACAACAAAACAACGGAAAGAAGAACGATTAGCAGTGGAGTTTTATGGTGTTGAGTTGCCAGCCTGGCACCCAACTTTCCACAGATGGCACACACACTCACACCTAGGGACAATTTAGTGTCCAATCCACCTGCAGCATGTCTTTGGGATGTGGGAGGAAACTGAAGCACCGCGAGGAAACCCACGCGACCACAGGGAGGACATGCAGACTCCACACAGAAGGCATCTCAGCTGAGAACTGAATCGGAGGACCTCTTGCTATGAGGTGGCAATGCTAACCGCTGTACCACTGCAGCTACCCTAATTATCAAATATCACATTTGTTGCACATCCACACCTCAGTTGCTAATATGTTAACTCCCGAGTCACAGAATGTTGGAGACAGAAGTAGAAATCAGCTCTTCCCATACCTTGAGCTTCATACTGCCTTTCAGTTATACATTAGAAGCACTCATGAGGGGACTGTAGGGATTGCATAACCTACAAAAATATTTATTGTTTAAAAATAAACTGATTTCAGGCTGTCAGCATCATGTGTTTTAGTGCTGCAGTTTGTGGGATTTTCTGTTTTAGGAGTCTGTATTAAGCACTGTATTCTTAATGTTGTGTGAATCAGAATTTCAGTGTAAATCTGCACAAAAGTCATGTACACAACAATACATTTCTACAATAGCAAATATGTTTTGTTTGAAGTAACTCAATTTATGTATTGTTTGTGCAGGCTTACCTGTTTGTTCTCTTCAACTCTACTCCTGAAGAAGAACCCTCCTGTAGGAGTGGAAGAAGCATAAACACCAGACCTTAGAACAGAATCTACATTTGTGTTGTTCACCTTTTCGTTTGTTACATCATTTTCTGTGGTATGGCACATGTCCTGTCCAGTAGCATCACCCATCATTGTTACCTCACCATTTGCAAAATGTGCTACTGATCCTGCCAGCGTGAGAACCTCGTCTGTGAAGTTTACTCTCTTAGATGTCACTGGTTCAGACTGTGACTGACAGAACTGATTCATATTAGATGATGTGACTGAGTCATTTACTTTACTTTCTTCCACTCCTTTCCCATCTCTGTCTTCTTTTGTATTTTCACATACCAGGGCATTTTTTCCTAATGATAACAGATGCTGCTTCTCACTTTGTTGTTCCAGTAAAGTTCCTTCACTCTCTACACATCCTTCGGCCTTGTCTTCTTCTGTGCCCTTTTCTGTAACGCCAGAACATTCAGAAATATATTCTGCTATCCTTGGCCCTGTTTCCTGCAGCTGCAAACCATTACTGTCCTCTAACGAGTTTACTATATTTTCTTCAGTAATGTTTGCCTCTGTGGTTTGTTTAATATCCTGTCCTTCATCAGATTTTGTAGAGCCCCTAATGGCCACATTTGGTTGTATGGTTGTGAATAAACAGCTTTCTCTTTCAGCAGGCTTTGCTTCCTCTGTTGCTGCAGCACTTATGTGCTCATTGCTTGTTTTGATTTGTTCTTTAGGCTGTTGTTCCAAATAATTGCTGTGCTCGGATTGTCTGCTCTTCTCGTTCTTGTCTTGTGAGAAGCCTTTTATGCTTGCCAAAGGTGGGAAACATGCTGTCCTAAAAGCAAACTTTGTGTCAGTCCCAAAATTTTCATTGTTATTTATTATTGTTTCTCTATTAATTTTAGTATCAAGGTCAGCTTTTAATTTATTAAAACTGCTTCTTTGCTCCAAGCCTAGTGCTTCAATTAAAGGTGATGTCAGGTTTTTAGTACAGACACTTCTGTAAGCTAGGTCTAGGTAGTGTTTGCTAGTAAAAGTGAAAATATCATTGTGCGAAACTGTACAGCATATTCTGCATTTAAACTCAGTGGAACACTGAGCACTGGTGCAAATTCCTGTATTTTCTTTGGTGTTCTGTATGGGGAAGCAGCTTATCTGCTCTTGCACAGATATTCCACATCTTTCCGGATGAGGAACGCTTTCATTTTCAGTGTTGTAAGATACAGCTTGTGTATCTTCCATTCCACTTTCACTGTGGTTTTCATTTATGCTGGTGTCAAAGTGTAAAACATTGTAACTTGCCTGAGTTATAATTTCGTTTATTCTTCCAGGTGGTGCTATATCCAATGAATGTAGATTGGCTATTTCTGTGATGCCTAATGGTGAGCTGCCTTGAGTCATTTCTTTCTCTTTATTAAGAGATATAATTTCTTTACAATTAATGCTTTCTTTTTCAGCATCAGAAGATGCAGCTCCTTCACGTTCCATACAAGCTTCTTCGCTTTTGGTTTCTATTATGTCACTCTGAAGGTTTACATTTTCACTGTCTATTCTAATAGATTCCTCTAATTCCAAGCTGGTGACAATATCAGAACCTGACACAGCCAGCAAAGGTGGATCAAGTGATTCCATCCCATTTATACCAGGACTTTTTGTCACATCAGCTATACACGTACCTTCATATCCTTCAGCATTTAGTGACTCATTACATAAAGTTTCTGGAACTGTATTGCTGTGCTTTAATTCTGCTCCTGAATGCCCCTGTAATTGTTTAGGTTCCAAGGGGCCTAGGTCTTCTTTGATGAGATCATCAGTACTTACTGCACTATGTTCGCTCTGGTCTGCTGATCTGTTGCCAGCCTCTGGAATTTCAAGGGATGGCCTAAAATCTGCATTTTCCTTTGAATACTTCTCTGATTCTTTATTATCCATTGCCTCTGTGTCTCCTTCAGTAGGGTATAAGAACACTTCTGCTGCATCTGATGTTTCACTTTGAGACAAACAGACATCACCCAGTGCACTTTGAAGGTCGCAGTCTAGTTGTTTAGGATCGAAGGCTGATGATGTTTCATTGTTTTCTTTTCTCTCTGGTTCTTGTGTCATTGTGCCTTGACTGGTAACAATGAGTTCAGAAACAGCTTCATTGACTTTAACATCATCGGAATGACCCTTCACCTCTTCAAGGATTTCTGGAGATTGTTTTGGTGTGTTCTTTATTATCCCTTTATCTTGTTTTGAAAAAGATAGAATGGGAGATGATCTCTGCCTAATATGTCTTAAGAAATCTGAAGCTGTTTTTGATTTTAGTCGTGTTGGCTTACGTTTTTTCTTCGTAGTGTCCTTGCTCACAGGGCTTGCTTTGGCATCACATTTTTCAGGTTTGTTGACACCATTTTCTTCACTTTTTCCATGACTGAGGTCCTTTTCTTCAGGAGGCAGTTGCTGATCTAGATGAAATTTTCGTTTCATACCAATGTCCCCTCTCAGTTGACTGGTCTTACAGTAATCCGCTTCTTGTTGAGAAAAAGACCTGGTTACTTTACAGGCTTCTCCAGTGTTTATGCTCTGATGTCCTGTATTTATAGATTTTTGATAGTGTATATCCTCAGATGCTGTCTTTCTAAACTTAGAAGGCCTTTCATCTTCACTGCTGGTGGTGATGGTGTTGGAGAATAAATCATCATGTTTAGATGTAAGCTACAAAAAAAAAAAAAAATAAGAAAAATATCAGATGTATTATCCATGATGCATCTTTTAGCTTTTTCCTGCTGTGTTATTAGGTAACTTTGTATTCATCTGCAATAACCCAAGAAGTAGGCAGCCTAAAGTCATTGTTTCCTACCATCTCTTTTATAGCTCATGGAACACCAGCAGCCACCACCTTTTTGGCCACTTACACAAGCATCTTCCAGATCAGCACTCCAGTCAACAACAAAGTAATGGCACTTTAAATTAAAATGGACAGGACTTAAGCTGGAGACTACACTCTTCATAGGTTCATAGGTTGGTACTAGGCTATCGGCCCTAGGGCCTATACAAGCCTAATCATAACAATTCCCTGGATATTTCTCCCCACAATATTTACTTCCCTGGATGTGTATGTGGTTAAAAAGGATACATAAAGGTAATAAGTCAAGGATTGAATACACACCGGGTGGTAACCATCACTTTCTAATCTGTAGATAAAAACATAGATTTGAGTCTCTTAGTAGGAATCAATCAATCAATATAGACTGATATAAACAGCAAATAAATAGAAAGAAAAAAAAGGATGGAGATGAAGTAAGAGAATGAGATGGAAAACTACTGTAGGTGTGATATGCTGCTGTGGTTTAGGACTCTGTGAGGTGGTGATGGGTGTAGAGCATTATGGAGGATTGGGATGCTAGAAATTAAGCTAATGATGGGGCCTGAAGACCTCAAAACCTATGTTAGTCAGTTGCAGGCAGACAGATTGGAAGATAATAGCCACAATGCAAGTAGGCATAAGAAACAAAAGGAAGACTAAGCAAAAGACCAGAGCTGGAACACAGATAATGAAGGCAAGATGAGCAATAACAGAGAGGAGTGCAAATGGAAAGGAACAGCTCAAGGCTGAAAATGGAGAACTGTGTGAGGTAGGCATCACAGAACATTAGATAGGAAACGTGCCAGATGCAGAAGGGAAAGGAGAGACTGAAGAAGAAGAAGAAGATGAAGAGGAGGAGGAGGAGAGAAGCAAGGAAGTGAAGCAGAAGGAGTGGGTAGTAATCACCAAAAACAGAAAGAAAGAGCAGGGAGACAAAGAGACTGGAGGTAGTGTTAGATTTTAAGACTGCTTAGAGAAGACAAGCACAGTTGCGGATAGATATAGTTCTGGAAGGAATGCAGGCAGGAGAAGTAGACAGGGGAGCTATAACAGGCAGCCTAAAAAAGACAGCAGCAAGGCAGATGAAAAAGTAGAGAAGAGAGCTAATGTTTAGAGACTTAATCAGAAGGAGTGTCAGGAGGGCAGACAAGTCAGAATGGAGTTCAGGAGGTGCACTGAGAACTGTACTGGTACTGGGATTGGACAGTATAAATAAGGATGTAAGAAAGCAAATTGTTAATGGCATGAGGCCTGCTCCTATAACAGTGCATGTGGAAACAATAACTTGGCAGACAGAACTAAAGAAGAGGTACAAGCAAGGGTATGGGATGTGGCCAGCACATCGAATTAATACCTGTGCGTGTAATGGCCTTTTCAGAGATATTACCAAAGCCAAATGCTAGCAGCACATGGAAGGATAAAGTCAGAGAATGTGAATGCATGAGCAGGGTTTGGGACTAATAGATGTCTGGGGAGGTTATGGCTACCAATGGACTTCACCTCTTTCAGGATGGTACAGCCTTGCTGAAATATGGAAAAAGAAATCAGGATAATTTTGCTGTTACACTGAGGAGGAAGTGGGTTTAGAACAGGCTAGCAGGAAGACAAAAGTAGGACAGGAAGATTGTTTTATTTATCCTTTGCTAACTAGGTTAGCCCCACTAGGCTAGTGGCTCAATTTCAGGGGAGGAAATGTAGCCATGGAATTCAGGAACTTCCCCTATTCTTTTTTGGTAGGTGCTGTGGGATCTTTTACATCCACCTGAGCTAGCACCACCTCAGGCAGATGGGACCTTGGTTTAACTACATGTAAAGGATGACACATTCAGGAGTGCAGCAACCCCCTAATGCTGCGCTGCAGTATCAGCAATCCAGTCACCTTGAGTGGGAATAGAACCAGCAGCCTTTTGTTCTTCCAGCACCAAAAATTGTTGTGCTACCTGTTGCATCACTGACACTGCATAGAAATAGATACAGAACCGTAAAATCAACAAGGTGCCCATTGATATCATGCTTTTTACTAGCATTTAGTCAGCTGAGTTGCTGGTGGGAAAGATTAACAGGTTTGACTATGTTTACAGAGTTTGTTTGGCTTAGACTAGAAACAACTGTAGGGACATTGCCAACGACAGAAAACATTTAACTAAGTATAATAACTTGTCAACTACCCATATTCTAGGTAAATAAGTAGCTTGTCATTAGTATGACAACCTCAGTGACTACAATCTTAAACAAATGTCAAGAATCAGTGAATTATAAGAATGTTTAGTGTTGACAGTACCTCTGTTTTTAAAGTCATGACAAAAAATTAACTGAGCATGAAATGGCAACAGGAAAAACTGTTATTACATAGATTTCACAAAGGCAAGTTGGCATTGAAACATGCCAGCATTTCTAAGTTCACACAAGCTTTACTTAAAAAGCCATAGCTACCATATTCAGAGATGGTGGCAGTGTGACCTGATGTAGTAATTTCAGTCAATCTCAAAGTTAGGGAGGGACTAGCCTTTTATGAAGCCTGTTTATCTGCCCTGAAATGATGTGAGAATTATTGGATGAAGCCAACTTACTGCTGCCACAACTGTAAATAACGAGGTTGTAATCAAGCTCCTCGCTTCCCATGTCTTTCTTCACAAGAAATTTGTGAGACGATGTTGGCCATTCACCCTTTAAGGATATAATTTGCGGAAGTATGGTACAAGAAATGGCAGTATAAAACCTGGTACAAGGCATGTCATGCTCTTAATGACCATGTCAAGACCAACACTGTTTAAGTGACACAAGGAATGGACCCAAATAAGGGAACTAGACCTTTCTCCATTTTCTTAGTATTGACCCGGTATTAATTATGTACCTATCATGGCTTTGGATATACCATGATACTATTAATCACTAAAGTTAGACAACGTTATCAAGCACTAGTAATCCAAAATAAAATTAAAATTAAAAGAAGACACCCTATCTCTTGTTAGGGGTGAAAGCGCAAAGTCTCTGGTTGTCATTAAAGCTTCTTATACTACTGTTACTGCTGTTTCTCAGGATTTTTTTATTTTATTTTGGATTACTAATGTCATGATACTATGGCCAGATCACCACTGGGCTCATACCAGAGTAAGAAACTGGAAGACAGGAATGCTGGTTAAAGGGAAACCATGCCATGAATGGATTAAATCTAATACAACAAGGGAAATCCAGAGAATATTATTAATTTGTTTATTTTTTTGGAGTAGCAGTAGAAACATTAATTAAGTCTAAAAATAAAAATCCAAAACCAGGGATTACTCCAGGATCAGACACAGAAGAAAGGACTAGCTAAGAAACACTTTTCCCACCACATTACCTAGGGCAAGGCTAAGACTAGAAACAAGGGCAAAAAAAGGGCTAGTTCATACAGTCAAAAAGGCTCTATTCAATCTGGGAAAAAATTCCAAAGAATTAATGTCATGGGAATCTGAAAGGTCATTGATATGAGATACAGGCAGATAAGTTTAATGCTAAATCTGTGTACATCTGAGAGGTTTCCGGTAGTAAACTATCATAAGTAGTCCACATTCAGGAATAAAGGGAAAACTAGGCCTGAAACTTTATCACCCTAATGCAAAACCACCATAATTAATTTTGAGGTGTTGACAAGAGGGAAAGGGACATAGGAATAAAATACCTCCTAAATGTCAGTGGTATGAAATAATCTTCACATTAATTTTGAAAGGAATTAGAAGTGCCTTAGGTTCATAAGTGTTTACTAGGCTAATGACCACAAGGGCCTTTTAAGCCTACCCATGCATCCCTAATCTCTGACAAGTTCTGATACCCTTGATAAGTGTAAGCATGGGCCTTGGAAATGAACCATGTACAGGTTACCTATTTCCATTAGAGACATAGGTACCTGACCAGAGATGAATTTCCAGTTTCCCATCCAATTGTCCAAGTTGCATTTGAATTGGGTTAGGGAGGAAGTCTGCTTCACATGAATGGGGAGCCTGTTCCATAGACAGGGTTGTCTCTGGGATATATACCTATCTCTCTAGCAGGTGCTATTTATATCACAGGTAATGTTTAATTCTTTAGAATGGATAATTCTAATGCTGTTTGATTTGTGGATATGCAGGAGATCCATTAGAGTGGGGTCTGACAATGCACTATATGCTAGGCATAGATCTCCTCTCAAAAGCCTGTAGGAGACAGAATACAGGGATAGGGCATTGAGGCGGTCAGCATAGGACATTTTACTTATGCCCTGTATTCTTTTAGTGAGGAACCTCTATAGACATTCCAGTTATTGGATATGCCTAGTTAGGCACATACCAAAGAGGGCACCGTGCTCAATGATAGGGCTGATGAATGCTGAATACAGAGGAACAATGACTACCTTGGACTTAGATGCCATACTTTTATCTATAAGCTGCGCACCTTAGAATGATTTCCTCACCACTGTAGACACATGATGGTCAAAGGCTAGATTACTATCTATGTGTGTCCCTAAGCCCCTGACTACTGGATCAGCTCTATGGGTTGTGTTGTCAATATGATAGTTACCAGGGATGGATGATTTTCCAAAGGATACTATTATGCATTTCTTGTCATTTAGTTTTAGTCCATGGGTCTGACACCATCTGTTTGTCTGTGCCAGCCCCTCCTGGAAAACATCTGGGTCAGTGTGAGATTCAGTGACAGCTCCTAATTTGCAATCATCTGCAAACTTAGTCAGCCAAAGTCCACTGACATTCACCTTAACTTCTGAGAAGTAAATGCCAAAAAGGAGCGGTGCAAGCACTGATCCTTGAGGAACTCCACTTGTGACTGGCCTCTTTGTATAGGTGGATTCCCCAATTCTAACTTCCTGGGTTCTGTCTGTGAGCCAGTTGGCTATCCACCAGGTAACATACAGGTTTGTACCTAATCTCTTCAGTTTGTCAACAATGCCTGAGTGGGGTATTGTGTCAAGTGTCTTGGCCAGGTCAAGGTAGGGAGTGAAAATTATTTTGCCCTCATCCATTGCTTTGATGACCTTCTCAAAGAAGTCCATCATTTGAGTAGGCATGATCTGCCCTTGATGAAACCAAACTGGGTTTGTTCCAGTGTCTGGAGGTTTACTATATCTCTGTTGATCATCTCCATGATAATTCTTTCCATGGCTTTACATATAAGACTAGTGAGAGTTATGGGTCTGTAGTTTCCAGCGTCTGTAGATGGCCCACCTTTGTGCAGAGGGATGACTGTTGCCTTTCTCCATTTATGAGGCATGAAACCTGTCTGGAGGCTACAGTTAAATAGTAATTCCAGAGGCCCTGATGGATCATGTTTCATGCTATTTAGAAGGCATCCTGGGATATTGTCTGGGCCAGGAACAAACCAGTAGTGCAGTTATCAAGACACTTTGGACCAAAAATACTTAAAACATTTTATTGCATATACCAATGAGTTAAGCACTTTCATTCACTCAAGAACTTCTTCAGAACTCGATTAACAATGATAAAAACATCAAATAAATAGTACCTGATTACAGATGTGACATATAAAGTTCAGGGACACCACAATTATAATAGTACCAATGTGGTGTATCTTGCCCAATGCAATCAGTGTTCAGCATTTTATGTGGGTAAGACCGCGAGAAGGTTGATGGATCGAGTGCATGAACATTTTTGGATATCAAAAACTGTAAGACAAATAATGCTTCAAACCATTCCCCCCTTTTGTTTTTTTTTGGGAACAGGGTTTTAAAAGATGTGCACGGGAGAGTTGTTGATGAGCATTTGGATGTGTGTGAGCTGAAATGGCAGATTAGATTGAATGCAACACAATATCCAGAGCTCAATGACAGTTTATCTATTCATCCTGTGTTATAATTGAAGCAATTAAGTTACAAATGATTTAATTGGTTTTAAGGTGGTCATGTGATATAATTAGGTACTATTTATTTGATGTTTTTATCATTGTTAACTGAGTTCTGAAGAAGTTCTTGAGTGAACGAAAGCACTTAACTCGTTGGTACAGACAATAAAAAGTTTTAAGTATTTTTGGTCCGAGGTGTCTTGAGAACTGCACTACTGGTTTGTTCCTGGTTCTTTGTTGGTCATTCAGTCCATGTTTCATATTGACTGGGCCCATTGATGCAGTGTTCTTGGTCTTAGAGAGAGAGCATTATGGACCTATTCCCTAGTGATAGTAGGGGGAGTTATATTTGATGATGAGGGGGAGAGAGGGGTAAAGCTGGAGATGAATTTATCAGCCAGGAGGTTTGCAATATCTTCTGGCTCAGTATAGGTGGCTCCATTTACAATTATCTCTGCACACAGTTGTGTATTGTCTTTGAGGTTGCGGACATAGCTAAAGAATGCTTTGGGGTTGTCCTTGGCCTAGGAAGCCAAACTCACCACAATTCTGGTTTTGGTAGACTATTTGTCCTCTGAGTTGTTTGTTTAGTTTGATGATAGTTCTTTTATTCTGTTGGGTGGTGCACCTCCTAATTTTTGCCATGATTTTCTTCCTCCTGTTATACAGCCTATTGATTTTGTGATGCTACCAGGGCAGCTTGTTTTTTGAGTTAGTTCTGTACTTCTTCCTGGTGGGTACAGCTGCCTCTATGCAACTGATAACATGCTTGTACAGGGATTCTGTGAACAGTTTCGCATAGGCAGCAGTGTTCTCAGGGTTTATGGTGGCTTGACATTTTGCAAGGTTCTCACTTAATAGCAGGAGGTTAGCTTTAAAATAGTTCCTGAATATTCCAGGTTTAGCTGGGGGTCCAAGTTTTATTTTTACTTCAAAGGAGACCATTTTGTGGTCTGACCTTACCAGGGAAGGTATTACAGTAGGGGGTGTGCAGTAGTCTCCTATATTAGTGAGGACCAGATCCAGTATGGTCGATGCAACTGGCTATCTGGTCCAGATAGTTTGTGTTTTCAAAATCCAGGAATCTCTGTGCATGTATGTTTGATTTTGTATAGGATTCACAGTTAATAGTGGGGTAATTAAAGTCACCCATGAATATGGTATTGGGTTGTATGGTTAGTGTTTGTTGTTGTTGTTTGTCTTTCGGCTTTTCCCGGTTAGGGGTCGCCACAGCGGAACTCCGGTCCACTAATGATTGGCAGTAGATTTTCATGAACGCTGAGGTGCCAGTTCAATGTTCAACCTTCAACGAAGGCACGCCCATTTACACATCTCTTTCGAAGGCCCACCTAACCGAGGGGAGGACATGCATACTCCACATAGAAGGCACTCCCCGCACTCCAGCCAAGAATCGAATGGAAGAACCTCTTGCTGTGAGGCAACAATGCTACCGCTGCACCACCATGGATTAAATACATGGTATGGGTTTCCTGGGTCATAGAGGGGGACCTATCACTTGCAAGGAAGTGGCATTGGATTTTACCTATGGTGATTTGAACATGGAGCAGCTCAAGTGCATTGTCCTGTCTGACCAGCCTAGAAGTATATTTATTTTTGATGTAAATATAGAGACATCCACCTTTAATTCCTGCCTTAGAAGTAGCTGGCCTGAATGTGCGGAAGGCATTATAACCATTCACTGTTTGTGTGCTCTCTGTGGCTTTAAACCAAGTCTCACTGACCTCACCTAATCAGCATTCTCTAGAGTAAAGAGAGCTTCTAGGTAGTGGAGTTTTTTATTTTGACTCCTAGCATTGAGCAGTAATACCTTTAGATTTTCTTGGTTTTGATTTGCTATGTTGGAAGTACTTTCAGTTTGGCATTGTCTAAAAAAGGCACTATGGGGGAAGACAATGTTTTAGCTAATATTCGAAAGCCTAGAGGGGAGAGGTGCAGACCATCCCTGGCAAAGCAGCGTGGTCTGTTGACCATTACCTTCCATGCTGACAAATATTGCACCACCTTAGAATGACATCAGAAACTAAGCCAATTGTTAAAGTCAACCATATTTTGCTCATATTGTGGCATCACCCTTGGAGAAGGTAAAATGCTGCTCAATACTAGGCTCATACCAGCCTGGGACACATATTCTGAGAGCTCCATGATGTCTCTCTTCATATAGTCTAGGGATGTATGTCTCAGATCATTTACTCCCACATGAGCTATGACTGAGTCATATTTGTAATTGTGGTCCAGTGACTTGAGTGCATGCGTAATGTGGCAGATGCTAGCCCCTGATAAGCAACTGACTGTAACTTTCTTCTTACTCAGCCTGGTGAGAGGGACATCAGTGTATTTCATAATGGAGTTTCCAGTGACTAGAATGTTGGATTGTGTGGTGGCTTGCCTTATGGGCTTTGAGGTACAGGCTCCCTGAGATGTAGCTGTATGTGTTGATGTGGGTGTTGTTTCGAAAGAGTGCATTTGGGACTGCTGAGCGTATTTTTTATGTGTACTTTGTCAAGGAGGTCTTTGTGGTTTAGGAAGGTTATATGTAATTGCTTCAGCATATGTGGGTCTATATGTCTGCTTTGAATTGTGTGTGATGGGTGCAACATGTGTACTACTGGCAACCTTATTGACATTAGGAGTACTTTTACATGAGAGCTTTTCCTCCAGTGATATTGTGTAAATACATCTCTCACATACCCTATCAGTTTGTTTGAGAATTAACTGATTGCTAGTAAACATGCGGCAATTTCTACATTGCCTCAAGATGCTCATATCCACCAAGCTGCTAATGGAGACAGTAGGAAAGTTCATATCCATGGCAACAGACCCATTTTTATTGATTAGACAGTTGCGGTGACAGTTGGAGTGAGAGTATCAATCACTGTTAGGAGTAGGGGACACAGTATTAAAAACTAACAATCAGGAAACATCCTTTTTCATGTCAAAGTGTGAATCTTCCTTTCAAACACAAAACCAACCATGGCTGGGTCTTCACCAAGAGGAACTATGCACTGCTGAAACATTTTCTTTGTTATTTCTGCACCATTATCTCTGTAGCCATCGACAAAGCACTCAGGATAGAAACAAATTGTTCTATAAACTGTTATGGCAACTAAAAATGGCATTTACTTTGCACGCTTAATGTGAATGCAGTATAACAGTATACTTTTGTCAAATAAA
Organism: Protopterus annectens; assembly: GCF_019279795.1. Lineage (NCBI taxonomy): Eukaryota > Metazoa > Chordata > Ceratodontiformes > Protopteridae > Protopterus > Protopterus annectens. Next base: position 1,278,994,903 of record NC_056743.1, read on the forward strand.
CATGAAGTTCTGTTAGTTGAATGACGTTATGATATACACTCTATGACAGGAAAAAGGAAGTGGCTTTCTTGAGGTCTGCTGCTGTGGTAAGGCTACTGCTGTGAAGCTTGTCTTCTGTTTTTGCATTTGCCCATGTGCACATATTGTTTCTCTACCAGTCCTCTGAAAGGTTATGGTGTCTACGGAGCTTCATTTAACCTGAGTTAGTACCCATTCATGTGACTTGGTAACTAAAAAATGATTCCACGATGGCACGCCTTTCTGTGCTAACATTGCCCACATGATGCTAGTAACATAACAATTACAGATGGACATACAGTTACACATTTAATAATCATATTTTTACTCGTAAGTACCTTCTCTGAATCATCATCTTCTTCATCCTTTCCTTCTTCAATGACCTCCAAAACCTCTGCTTTTGCCTCTGCAATCAGCTCTCGTAGTGGTCTGTTGTCTGTAGCTTCTGCCACAAAAGGGTGCTGAAAGGTACCAGTGGATAAAGTGTAAAACAACAATTCACACAAACATTGGTTGAAAAAGCTTCTGATAAAGGAGCTAAAATTTTACTTAGGGAAATTAGACTGACCTACAGCACCATATTTCCAGTTAGGCTAACTGTCCTGTTTATTTCGTCATAGTTTTTAACCAGCTAACATTTAATGACATCAGCCAACTCCCAGATGTTTTCACTGAGAATTTTGTCATAGTGAAATGTAAGCAATTGAAGAACTTTGCTGTGTATTAACTTCATCTAGTCAAATATGTGCTTGCCTTGTCCTGGAAATTGACTTTAATATCCACTCCCTCCAAAAAGTGTTGTCCTTGCACTCTATGGACCACTTACTAAGTTGGCCACTGTCCTTTCTCTTGACCAGTCTACTGTATATGCCAGTTACTTAGTCTCCCTAACTGCATTCAGGAAATGAAAGAAAGCCTGTTCTACTGTGTACCTCTCTGTTAATTGCTTTGTACTGACTATGAACATTACTCTGTTATAATTTGACCTGAGGGTGGGAGGGTTAATGTAGTAGAATGTATTGCTAAATGTCCACTCACTATTGTTTCCTCTTCCACTCAGTCATCATCTTGCTTCACAATGCAGGTATGTGTCATATGTTGTTACATTTCTATTTGTTCTAAGACTGTAAAAAAATGAAAAGACCTTGGCCGTGTGTTAAGTTTGTATCAGTTTCAGTCACATCAGATAAGCTTTATGAATGTTGAGCCTGTACCCTTTAACAAGTATGTGATGTCAGTTCCTGGTGTTTTGGTATACATGGCACTCTTCTTACATCCCTCCTGGTGACAGTACAGCTATACTGGAAGATATCCTTCATTGGATTTCCATAACATTTCCACAAGAAATAATGCTAGGTGACTTGAATTCCAGGTGGTTGGACATAAACTCCAACCCCCTTACATCTAGCATCAACTTATTTGGTTTGACACAACTAATAAATAGCACCATACATTATGGCAAGACAACAAATTCCCTATTAAACTGGATCCTAGTATCATACCCTAGCAAATACACCACCACAGGTACAATGTCTGACTGTCTCAGTGATCATCTTAGAGTCTGTACAACCAGGCCTCTCACATATCCACTTAAACAGCATGTTTATAAAACAACACGCAACCTTTCCAAGTTTAACCCAGAAATGTTCGTTACTACCCTATCATTATTAACTAGAACTTCTGAAAAATCCTTCCCTAAGATGATGCTGTAAATGAATTCAATACAGCTTTCCTGAATAGCCTAAATAGCGTAGAACCTCTTAGAAGGAAGAGATTAAAAACAAATAATGCAATTTGGCTGTCCAAAAAGAGTAGAATGTTAATGAAGGATAGATAAAAACCATGGAAGAATGGTAAAAATATATATCACCACAACATCTTGAAAACTTCCGAATGCTTTGCCATCATACTAAAAAGCAAATAAATGAAGACAGAAAACTATAATATAATAACTTTCAGAATAATAGTAAACACAACCCTAAACCATTCTGAACAGCCATTAAAGAAATCTTGCATTTGTTTGTGTCTTTCGGCTTTTTCCCGGTTAGGGGTCGCCACAGCGGAACTCCAGTCCGCTAATGATTGGTAGAAGATTTTTACGTGCCGAGTTACCAGCTCTGACACACAACCTTCAACGAAGGTACGCCTCTTCACGCATGTCTCCACACAGAAGACGCTTTAGCTGAGAATCGAACGGACAACGTCTTGCTGTGAGTCGACAATGCTACCGCAGCACCACCACCGCAGTATTAAAGAAATCTTGCATCCTGGCCAAAAATTCAACCCTAACCCTTCTTCTAATAACTCAGTACTCAAAACTACATTGCAATTCAACTCTTATTTCATAGTTAGTATTTCCCCAGCATCTAATCCTTACCCTGACCAACAGCCACATATCAACACATACACTTTCACTTTCAAACCTGTGCCTACATCTTATATAAAACTTACTCTTAAACAAACTCAAACCATGCTCTACTTCAGCTGATGACCTTCCAAGCGAGTACCTTAAAATAACAGCCAGTAGCACTGCCTGTCCTGTCTCAATCCTTATAAATAGGTAAATCCAGGAAGCCCACATTCCCTCTGTCTGGGAAAAGTCACACATTATTCCTTTGCACATAGGGGGAAATTAAACAGACACTATCAATTCTAGACGTATACCAGTCTTATACCCCTCTCCAAATAAAAATGTATTCAAAAGCAATTGTTAAACTATCTCCTGCAGAAAGAACTCCTATCCCCCCAACAATATGGCTTCCATCCTTCCCACAGTACTAACACTGCAGTTCTAACCCATGTAGATACGGTTACTAAAGCTAGACGTAATGACAAACTAGTCTTCTCCTTATTTCTAGACTTGTCTAAAGCCTTCGATACAGTTTGTCATAGCAAACTTCTACTTTAGTTGTCCTCATTAGGTCTCCCTCAGCCCACCATTCTATGGTTCAAAAGCTACCTTTCTGATAGGTATTAGTCAGTAAAATGGCACTCCATCCTGTCTCCATACCAACCAGTCATCACCAGTGTACCACAAGGTTCTATCCTTGGTTCTGTCCTATTTAACATTCTCGCCAGCACCTTCCACATGTCCACACAATAGGTCTCCCTAATACAGTATGCAGATAACTCCACACTCATTTGCACATCTGACAACATGGCACAGCTCCAAAAAAATTACACAGGAAGCTTTAACAGCCAGTGAAACGTGGCTTTGTAATTCATTACTCATGATTACCCTTAAGAAATTAAATAACTACTTTTTTCCACAAATCCCTCTCTCACGAGAAAACAAAAATTAAACTCTTCTCTCATGATAATATAACCATTGAAGTCACTTCTGATAGGAAATTATTAGGGATGATAGTGGACGATAATCTTAAATTTGACCTGCATATACAAAATTACATAATAAAAAATCATCAAAAATTAGGGATGCTTTATACTGCCAAAAACTTTCTCACAAATGCAACTAAAACTACACTTGCCACTACCTATCTCTTTCCCACACTTCTTTATGATGCTTCCATCCTTACTAACCTTCAGGCATCACAAAAATCTAAACCTGAACAATGCTATAATAAAGTAGTTAAATTTTAAGCAAATACCCCTTTCAGAACCCATCACTGTATAGCATTGAAAAGCCTAAATTTGTTAGAACTAACTCATCAACTAACATATGCACAGCTTCTTACCACCTATAAAATTATCCAGAATCCATCTGCGTATCCAACACTAAATAATATTCTACACAGCTATGTTCCCAGTCAATCATTATGGTCCAAAGACCAAAAACTCTTGACTGTCCACAAACCTATGCTGAGCATTGTCTGTACTCATACCATGTTGTTAAGGCCTGGAACTCCTTACCTGTATCCATCATTTCAATACCCTCCCTCCCATCCTTCAAAATCATTCTGAAAGACTTCCTAGCCAACAGCTGTCTCTGTTCCTGCTCAGCACCAGGATAAACTATATCCCTAAATGTGAACTAAGACCTGTTTATACATTGCACCTCCTTACTTTCCCTTCTTCACTCACTTCTATCATTTCTCTCTCATGGTTTTCTCTAAATATACCATAAGCCTGGTTTTCTCTCACTTCATATTTCAATTCCTGTTTGTATTATACTAAATTACCTTTAATTTCACTACAAACTGGCTAAAATGTTTCTAAATTTTAAATCGTTGTCATATAACTTGGATCTGTTCTTAACCAATGTTTTCATATGATGTCTACATTGGTATAATTACTTAAATTGTAGGTTTTTTATTATTTTTAAAGCTTGTAAAATTATTGTTCTTAAAATGTTTTGTAATACTTTGTAGCTTTTCTCCCCAGACTTCTGCTGAAAATGGATGCCTACCCAGTCAGACTTTCCCGGTAATCAAAAGTCAATCAATAGATCAATAAATAAATAAAGTGTTGCTGATGCGATAGGTCTGGTTTATCTGTACAACCTAACATTATGCTGTTACTGCTTAAATAGTATGTGGATTTTGAGCTGCTATGTGATCTTAACCTATTACTGCAGGAATACAGTTGCCCCTCTTAACCTCCCCGCATAAAAAACCATACACAGACAGTTCAGTCAATATACACAGCATTTCCTCCCCTTTTTCTTTTTAATGTAGGACAGAAAGACAGATGTAATATTGACAGTAGGCCTGATACTTAACATGGTATATTTCATTATGCATTTCACACACACATATAATATCTAAATTGGGGATTGGAATTATTGTCTCTGAGCCATTGTCCTTGAAACCAAGATGACACATAGGGCACATGCTGTCTAGATGGAGATATCATTGTTATCACTCAACCAACATCTTTGAACTCCAGGTGTTAGTAATATCTGGGTAGGCTCTTTGGATGTGTGTTATGTTGACAAAGCTGTTGGTATCCTCTCACTCTGCAATGTGGAATGTTTTTGATTTGTCCATCCCTCCTTCTTGTGTGTGAATTTATCTTTTTTTTGCCTTGAAAGACTCATAGTCGTCTATCCTTTTTCAGTTAAATGTCTGGTAACAAATCTGTTTGAGTACACCTCTTGCTTGTAATTTTTCTTACCATGTGTTGAGTAGTAGGCAGTCATCACTTGCATGGTATCAACTTGCTCATCATATAATTCTTCAAAACTCAGTTGCCTAGCAAATGGCACTAGATCATCTGTTTGCTGAGCACTTTTTAACCGGTTTACATGTCTGTCTTATCAATGTACTGTGCTCCATGAGAGGTCCAGTCTTTGAAACAGAATGACCTAGTTGCAGTTTGCCAGTTCTGTAATATCTGCTCAGTGCTTGCTGAGATATATTAAAATGTCTCATTGTCCTCTCATTTGTTTGTTTATCTTGACAAGATGGGAGTGAAGGCACGTCTTGAATATTTTGAGATCATTGCCAATGATACTGACTTTTCAGATTTTGACAACTCCATATAAATTACTTCAGACCACATAGAACAAGTAGCTGTGGGAGTTAGGGGCAGTTAATTTAGAAAAGTATCCACAAAATCAATATGAATTCTTTGTTGCAGTGAAGCATTACAAGTTAACCTAACAGGCAAAGATGGATGACACCGGATAAGCACTTCATCTGACACAATCATTTTCTTCATCTCCTTGATGGTGTGTTTATAGTCCTCCCTATATTTCCATTCAAAGCCCCTTTTGTCGTAATATATTTAATGGATATAGCAACAAATCAGAGTTTCAGTACGAATTGAAGTACTTTATGTTCCATATATACAACAACCGTGACATACTTTGTGCGTCGTCTCTGTCTTATATTGTGACTTGTATACTCTGCTTTTGTTAACCACATTTGTACGATATGCAGTTTTTGTCTTCAGCGATTCATACTTGTTTGAATTTCAAAAAGAGCTGTATTACTGCAGCCTGCTTAGTATTCTTTGTAAGTCATCCAGACACTGTCTTTCTTTCTTCCCGGTCACTATGATATTGGCTTGGTAGTAATACGTATTAAGAATTTCTTGAAGTACCTAGCCCATTACCATTATGAAAAAAAGTGTGCTTTACCAGACCACACCTTTATGCAAATTAATTGTTTGGATGAGCATGCTCTTCCATTTCCATTTGTAAGTATAGCTTTGCAGGTTATTTTTTGTGAATTGCTCCCCAGGTAAAGGCACAAAAGCACATCCAGGTTTTAGCAGGGGATAATTTAGAATACTTAGCACTGGGTTAATGGTAACTTTGAAATATCCTCAGAAGGGAACATGTTCTTATTTACGTTTTTAAGCACTGGCACTTTGGAGGCAGCCAGTTCATTGCATTTTAATTTAGACAACACCCCAGCACTTCCAGCTTTTGTAGTTCTATTCCCACTTTAGGTATAAGAGCACAAAGCTCTACACTAACATAAAATGATGGACTGGCATTCAATTCTAGTTCATGCTTTGCTGTTATACCCATCATTATCCCAATTTCTTTTGCAGAGATTTATTTAGCATTTACCGAAGTAGTGAATACATCTCCTTTCTGACAGGTTTCTTACTGTTTTTGGGTACTGCCCGAGCCTCAACAGAATATGAGATAAGTTAGATGTTTTTAATCCATTCTTTACTAAACAATGCTGTCCTTTCTGTATCATATACATACATGTTCATATTCTGTGTTTTACCTTCACGTGTCAGAATTATAATTGTTTTACTCATCTGGAAACATTTTCATACATGTGAAGGTATTTAGCAGCACTTATGACTTATCCAGTGAGATGTATGGAAATAATAATAATAATAATTTCTTACGCTCTTGTGTAGAGTCGTAGACAACTCAGATTGCATACCAACTCCATCATATGTTTCACTCCTGATACTTCTGGAGTGATACAAATAACGTGTCAAGTTTACACTTTCGCAGCGGTTATTCCCAAAGATTATCACTACAAATTGCAAATTCAGCAGGTTATCCTTGCTGAATAAGTAAATGTGAAAGTATTAAAAAACTTCCCACTTTCATCAAATGCCTACATTTTCTGAAGTTAAGCCTCATTCACAGCTACCTAAGAGCAACTGACGTGGATCTTTGACTCACACTCTCGCATATTACTTCGTCTCATATAGATAAGTGTAACTAAGCTTAATTAGTATATAAAATGCATAAATGAGCCTGCATTTACCTGAATATGTTTAAGATCACCATATTTAGTTGAGATCAGTTGAGAGAGATGGCAAATGGTTTAGGAAAGCTCAAATTTTAGTAGTTCATATTGATGTTAGAGAACAATGATTAGTAGAATTGTGTGTTTCATTGATCTGATGGTCAGATGCAGATGATTTTTGTTAATATTGATAACACAAGTGCCATTTATAAATGGGAATTCATGACAGCAGCACTGGAAATGTATAGGTAAGTAATGCAAAAGATATGTTAGAATATATATATATATATTTTTTTTCTTTTATATAGTTTATGCTACATAGGATATAAGTGCATAATTTAAACTGACTGAAGTCTGATGTACTACATTTTCACCAATATATTGTGTTGTCAGGATACATGCTGCTTTATTCTAGGATTTCTGACTGTCACTCATGGTATAAAAAAATGGCAGAATAAATTCAGAAAAGTGGTAAAGGAGGGCTACAACTTTCTTGGCATAACATGGCAGTGTAATGATAAATGCTTGCAATAGTATTTATTGATGATGTTGTACAGGTTAATACAATACAATTTTAACTGGCTGAATTAGAAGTTACAGTATGTGCATATAAATATAGATGTTGTGTCACCATAAATGTTTCTGTACTCAGAACTTTGATTTATTGGTGACAACAGCGGGCATGCTTTCTTCCATTGCTATGTTATTTGGCAAGTGACTTCTATACACTGATGTCAATGTGTAACTTGAAATGCAATGAGTCTAAAAAAAATCAAGACAGAGCATCTTTGCCAATTGCAAAGTAGACAGAAAAGGTGCAGTTCTGTTTTTTATAATACATCTATGCACGGCCGAGAAATACGCCAAAATATGACTATGAATTCAAAACAGATGAGAGAAGGACTTACTAGCATACAAGGTTTTACATAATTTCTCATTAGCATCTCAGTTTTAGTTCATTTGTTTAAGTTTATTTGCAACCATCCTGTGTTGGCATATATGACCTCTATGAACCGTGGATTTACTCTGCTTACTTACAAACAGTGCGGATTGCCTTTAAGTGTTGTCTTAATGCCAATGAATACCACCCAGTATCTCAGTCACTTCAGAGTACACAGTGACAGATGCATCAGGTACTGTTATTCATATACTTTGTCTGCTTCCATTATGAATGGCCCTTTATTATTTCCTTGGTCCAGTTTTATGCACATATACTGAGTCATGCCTGCTGTCCTACACTTTGTTTGTCACTGCTTTTCCTCTTTGCTATTTTCTGCTTGTATGCTTTTTAGTATGACACTTCCTGTGACATTTCTATGTACTTTTATTTTCAAACTAACACACATTTGCTTAATGTAACATTGTGCCACACTAAAAACATTCCTGCTCTTTAGAACAGTTAGAGGTGTGTTGAAGGCACATTCAGCTGCATCCTGCTATAGCTGTGATGTATCACTGTATGCTAGTTCCGTTATCACTGTTTCAGCTTTTTCTCTCTCTTTATATGTTTTCACAGTATGCCAAATACAAATTTGTCTTTTAGTATACCTTGCCATCTTTCCTCCAATGAACAATACTCAGCTAACCTATGCAGCCCTGACAAATACAAAGAATTCTTATATGCCTCAATGAACTCTTGTTATGGAACCTAAAATGAACAGTAACCAAAAATTTTAGTTTCAAACATTTCATAAAGTCTGTACAATTTCTTTGAATTCTTTGTCGAATGATTTAACTAGTGCTACTAAAGTACACAGCACTGTTTACATTTTGCAACACTGGAACTTTTGTCATTTGCAATGTTATTTAGATGTATTGTAGTTTTCCTTTCTTAGTGTAAGTAAGCTTCCAAGGTAGCACCAAGAACATTAATATGTCCAGTGTGTTAATTCACCTTAAAACCTAGTGTCTGCATTCAATCTCAAGCAGTTTCATCACTGCTTAGGTCTTTCTGACACATTTAGACTGACATATAAGCACTTTTTGACTCAAAATAGTCATCATTTTATACTAACACGCACCTAAAAAATCTGTAGTTTGCTGTGTCACTGATTGCCCTTTTTATTTAAGTAACCATAAATTACTTCAAAATTATTTCAAATGCTTCATACAAATTGTTTAAGTAATGCAAATTATTGAAATATTTCATACAAATGTGTCTGCTTTGTGTTACTTTTACACAGCACTTTTCATTTAGTGTTTTGACATTACCTTGCTCCTTTTCAGTGCTAAAAGTTAATTAAGTTGTCTTTAATTTTATAACTTTTATTCTTGTACAAGACTCATTTATACTGTCTCCATTTAAATAAATACAAGGTGTAAGATTTACTATATATATATATATATATATATATATATATATATATATATATATATATATATTTTTTTTTTTTTTTAATATTGCCCGTTATTACGTCTCTTTGTTAGGTAAATTTAGAGATATTGCTTTTTAAATAAACCACCAAGAACAAATTATTAGAAAAAAAAACACTTGGCCAGTGGAACACTGGAACTGCACACAGCAAAGATAGTTTTAAAGATTTAATAACACACAAATAAATACTCTCTAGTGCTTTGGCAAACATAGCCTTCTTGGAGTTAATACAAAATAAAGAAAAAACACCACTTTTAAATATAAAAGTCATTTAAACTAATTAACTTATTAACAAATCAAAATCCTTCAATTACAAAAGGGCTTTTCAATTACACTTCTTGTTTAAATCCTTAAGAGTCAATGTATCCAATTTAAAAATAAAAGTTGTCTCTTTAAAGAGCAATTTATTCTATAAGCAGTGGCATCACTTTCAAAAACCTGTTCTAAAATACATGCTTTTAAATCAAGAAACATCCCCTCATGAACCAAATTAAAATGCATAGCCACTGGATTGTTATAATTTTTATTTTTTATATCTCTAATACGCTCTTGCAGTCTCACCTTAAAGATTATTTTAGTTTCCCCTATATAAAAGAGACTGCAGGGACAAGAAAATGCATATACTACTCCTTTTGTAGTACGTGTGGGATGCTGAGGGGCAAAATTTCACCCCATTAATTTTTTCAAAAAATCTCACCACATATTTACATATTGAGCACTTTCTGTATGGACTTGTCCCCTAACTATCCAATCTCCTGTCCAAAGTTTCACTAGGGGGGACATATAAAATATTGCCTTTTAAAGTTTGCAAAAACTGTCATTTAAAAATCATATCGTATTCTCTTTATAAATCAGCTGTATTCCCCAAATCACAGGGCTGGATTCATAAGTGTACAAGGTATAGACTGGTATAACATTTCAAATAGGTATACAAATATGTGAATACCAAAAAAATTTAAAATCTTGCACAAGCATTATTATATACATTAGATATATGTAGAACACACAGTTCAACCTTTGCATGAAATCCTACATACAGAATAATCATGATTTAAGCAATGACTAAGACTAAGGAATAACCATAAACCCAACATATTAGTCATAGGAGACTCCATTGTGAGACACACAGATGTGCCTCTCACCAGGCTGGATAAGGAGAAAGTCACGGTTAGTTGTTTGTCAAGTGCCAGAATCTACCATATCACATACGCACTCAAGTCTCTCAACAACAGGTACTGTTATGACTCTGTCATAGTCCATGTTGGTGTGAACGACTTGAGACGTACCTCCCTGGACTATATGAAGAGAGGGATTCACTTTATATCCTCGAAACACTGAAATGTCGAAATTCAGTATTTTGAAGCTATAAAGTGGAAAATTTAAAACCACGAAAACTCAGAACCGCAAAATTCAAAATCTCGCACACACCGGAGATTTTGAATTTCACACTTCTACTCCACACACACACACACACACACCTTCCTCCCCACACACAAACACAAGCTCTCTACTACATAAAAGCTGGAGGGCAAACCCCCCTGCACTCCCATGTGGGGGACTGTGCCCCCACACCCCCCACTTAAATATTCTCACTCTGAGGTGGCACTACATAGAAACACACACAAAACACCACCACACAAGCTACATTCTCCTCGCACACACACATCACAGTAACAAAACACACTGACACACACCACAGCCCCTACCCAAAACCCTTAACACACACACACACTTACCTGAATCCATAACCACAGCAAAACCTCAGAAGTGCGAAATTCAAAACCTCTGGTATTTGAGGTTTTGAATTTCATGCTTCTGAGCTTTCGCTCTTCTCAGGATTCCACTTTATGGGCTTGAAATACTGAATTTCGATATTTCAGTATTTCAAGCTTCTAAAGTGAATCCAAAGAGAGAAATGATTGAGCTCACTGAATATGTGTCCAGGCAGCTATGTCCCTAGCCTTAAGCAGCATTGTACTGTCACCCAGAATGATGCCTCAGTACAAACAGAAAAGGATTGACTTTAACAACTGGCTTAGTTTCTGGTATCATTCCAGGGGGATCCAGTACCTGACAGCCTGGAAAGATACGATCGACAAACCACTATGCTTTGCTAGAGATGACCTGCATCTCTCTCACTTGGGCTTCACGCTTCTGGTAAAGGCCCTTGCCTCCCCCACAGTGCCTTTTTTAGGAAAAGTCATGAGGTCAATACTACCAACATAAAAATTTCAACAAAACACAAATTAAAGGTCATACTGCTAAACGCTAGCAGTCTAAACATGAAACTGCATTCATTGCAAGCATTCTTAACCCTGCAAGATGCTGACATTTGTGCAGTCACAGAAACCTGGTTCAAAGCTGTGGAGAGCACCTGATTACTCATACTATCACACATTCAGACCCCAAACTGTGGCAGTAGCAAAGCCAAAGGAGGTGGTTTCAATATATATTAAAGACCCACATAGCTCCAGATTGGTCAAACAGTATAACACACAGGAGACACTCCAGCCGCAGTTAACCATTGACAAGACCCCTTTTCAAATTATAGCTAGCTACAGGCCCCCACATTTGACTCAAGATGCCCACTCCACCTATCTGGACCTCTTCAAATCTATCAAGATTCAATCCTTTACCCTGATCCTGGGTGACTTTAACTACTCAAACACAGACTGGAAGAACTACTTATGCCAGAACACAAATGCCCAAAGATTCCTCAATTTTATCAATGCAAATGCCTTGGAAGAGCTAGATGATACCCCCACAAGAATTGATAATATTTTGGACTTGGTATTAACCAACATGAGTGACCACTGCAGCATCCCTGCAGTATCATCCTTCCTTCTAAGATCCAACCATAAAGCAGTTATGTTCGAAGTCACCATCTCCCATGAGCCCCCTTTAGCTAGGGTCAAACAAAAAAAACTTCTCCAAAGCTGATTACAACCTACTGAGGGATGGTAAAAACATCTTTACACCACCCTTCCCCACTGTAGGGACTAGCACCAATGTCCAAATCTACATCAAAGTACTATACAAGCATTTATATAAATGCATGGAATCAGGAATACCCGACAGGACAAAAATCATCCTCTGCAAGGAAGAGTAAACCTGTCTGGTGGACATCTGCAATAAATAAACTATATAACAAAATGAAAAAATTACTGTCCAGGACTAAGAAGGAGCAGGTGCCCAACTGGAAGCAATCTCTCCTTAGCCTGAACAAGCAAATAAGAGCACTAGTGAAGTCCTCTAAAGCCATCTTCAAGTCTGAAATGGCCACATCTACTAGAGACAGTCATAAGGCCTTCTTCACATATGTCCAAAATCTTAAAGGAAACACTCAGATCTGTTCAGAACTGGTGGTCAAGGACACCACATACACAAATGCTGTATATATATAGCCAATCTACTGGCTGACAGATTCAGTGAAAACTTCTCCCCTCTGTCCCCACATCAGTAAATCAGGACATCTTCAGTACTTGCCCCCCAACCCTTATCTCTAGGGAACAGGTCATCACTGCCCTCTCAAAGGCAAAAATTACAGCCTCCATGGGACCTGATAACATCCCTGGCTGCATCCTACATGAACTCAGGCATGGACTTGCAGCACCATTAGGCACCGTATTCAACCAAAGCCTGAGTACCAGTTTTGTCCCAGCTGAGTGGAGGACAGCCACTGTCATCCCTTTACACAAAGGTGGACAGTCCACTGATCCAGGAAATTATAGACCCATCAGCCTAACTAGCCTGATCTGCAAGGCCATGGAACAGATTATCATGGACCTCATTAACAGGGACATTGGCAACCTCTAAACACTTGACCACACACAGTTTGGCTTTGTCAAGAGGAGGTCATGACTGTTAAATCTGATCGACTTCTTTGAGACAGTCACCAAAGTCATGGACGAGGAGAAGACAGTGCACACTGCCTACTTTGACCTGGCCAAAGCCTTCAACACTATTCCCCACACGGGCATAGTAGATAAACTCTCTCAACTAGGCATCAATCCATATGTTACCAGATGGGTAGCAAACTGGATCACTTATAGAACCCACCTAATCGAAATAGGGGAAGCCACCTCAAGCAGTAGACCTGTAATGAGTGGCAAACCCCAGGGATCAGTCTTGGGGTCTCTGTTATTTGGGATATACTTCTCTGAAGTGCAGGCCAAAACCAGTGGACTATGACTGACCAAGTTTGCAGATGACTGCAAGCTGGACACAGTCATCAATTCCTCAAGTGATGTGGATGTCCTCCAAGAGGGTCTCACCCAAACAAATGACTGGTGCCAGAAACATGGCCTCAAGCTGAATGTCAAAAAATGCATCATCATCCCCTTTGGGAAGAATGACATCTCTGCATATTATCACATTAATAACAACGTCCTAAGTACACAATCAGTAGTCAGGGATGTGGGCACCCAGGTTGATAGTAACCTGACATTTGACCACCATGTTGCTTCCATTGTATGGAAATCTTTCTACATGGCCCACCTCATAAGTAAGGGTATCTCATCCAGGGACAAAGAGGTCATAACATCCCTGCATTCTTCCCTTATAAGGCCAATTATTGAGTACAATGCCTCCTTCGGCATGTTCCTCGCATAGCACATGCAGCAGCTGGAAAGACCACAGAAGTTCCTCACCAGGAGAATCCAGGGTCCCAAACATCTACCCTGCACAGACAGGCTAAAAGCCCTGTCCCTCTACTCAGTTTCATACAGACTCCTCAGGGGTAACCTCTGTTTGGCATATAAAGCAATCTCAGACCCCACCTTGATGGGACTGCTGCATATCCAAAAGTCAAGCTCCACTCAAGCAACCCGTACACATGACCTCAACTTGGTCTGTGATATCAGTAGTACTTGTTGGCGGGACAGATTTGTGTCCCAGAGACTCCCCCATCTGTGGAATAGACTCCCTCTCCACATTAAGCAGGGTACCTCATTATCCCTTTTTAAGTGCAACCTGGATAACTGGATGGGAAACAGAAATACACCCCTGGGATTCCACCTGTGTCCCTGCTGGACAGGGGTGTTGGGTGCTGACTTGTCTAAATATTGGCTAAACTCTTGGCTAGGGTTATAAGGACCTCAGGGCCTATAGCCTAGTAACCTCCTATGATCCTATGAATCTGTTTGTATAATACTGCAAAGCTGCATGCACAAAGCGGTCACAGTCTCCGTTGTAACTAAATCTACATGTATACATTACTGATAACAAACAGTTATTAAGTAAAGGTAAAATGCCTATTAAATTTGAGAGTTCTACATATATCTAATGTATATGATAATGCTTGTGCAAGATTTTTAATTGTTTTTGGTATGCACATATTTATATACCTGTTTGAAATGTTATACCAGTCTGTTAGTAATTTTTGATCGTTGTGTCAGTACGTAGTGTTTATGTACATAAGACTTTTTATAAGTAAAGATTAGTTTACAAGCTATATTTATGGAGATGATCTTATGATATAAAATTTAGTGCGTAAACTGTTACAGAATGAATTAAAGAACATATACAGCATGCAATGGTTTGTGTAGTAGTTGATGTGTGATAGTGATTACTGAACTATAACCACTTATTTATTTTTAGTTTTATTTTAAAAATGTGGACTGATTTTAGAGATTTCTGTGTGTGGCATATACAAAAATGAAAACATGATAACTTGATTTTTTGGAAGTTATATTTATGCATATAGTATATGAAAGCTTACAAAAAAGGGGAATGTGTCTTTAAGAACAGACGCTCCGTCAAGAAGGAAACTTTTGTTACCACTGCCGTATGTATTTTTTAATTAATGGAGTGACGATTGGTTCTAGATTTTTAAAAAGTATTAAATAGAGATGAAGTTGTTTTATTCATTTTGATGGTCTGAAGAAATGGGAATAATGCCCTTGAAAGAGCTTACCACTAAAGTTACTAACCTGGCCGCGTTCTGGGTTGTCAGTTTGTTATTCATTTGTATCAGTTATATTTTTTCTACTGATGAGCCATTAATTCTAGTTGCTGGTGCCATTTTTGTTATTTGCTGGAGTTATTTTATACATCAGCCTTGGAGCATGGCCGAGAGATTGGAAAGTATTGAATTGGACTATAACCCTTTGCACAGTTGCAATGAGGATCCATTGGAAGATTCAGGGTGGACGGGCAATTCACAAATACATGGACAATGTTTTAATAATCAGAATAAAATACTGGGCAATTTGCGGATACAAGATAATTACTTTAATTGTCAAAGAAGAACCTTCAAGAGAATGGAGGATCTACTAGAACGTGAGGACAACCCACTCTTGAGGTATACAGCATTTGGTAAGAATGTTGAAGTCTTTAAGGATAATGTGGACATGGACTTGTTTAGATTAGAAGTACATAGCCTGGAAAATGAACCTTTTAAGTTTAAATGCTATCAGTCTCAGAGACAGCATTTTGATGCATGCTTGAGTTTTAGTATTAGTCCGAGAGGCCTCAGGGAACTGAAAATGCCTAGTTATGGCGATCAATACCCAGATTTGTTAAAACAGTGGCAACAAATCAACTTAGACACTGGATTTAATTATATGAAATTACTTAATGACTTTTTCAAAAAAGAAGAAAAACATATTACTATCAGAACGACAGAACAAACTGTATGAGAAATTTCCTGAACCGTTGGTTGATCAAAGGTTAACAGTTGATGTCATTTTTGTTATTTGCTGATGATAAATAGAATAACAAGTGTCTAACAATTCCATGCAAGCATAAATGAATGGCAGGTAAACTGAATGTTTTATTCCACAAACAATAGGTTTAGTGCTTTGATCCCTACAACTCAGGACTTCTAAGCAAAAGCACTAAACCTTTTGTTCGTTTGTGGAATAAAACATTCACTTTACCTACCAGTCATTTATGTTTGTATGGAACTGTTGGACTCTTGCTATTCTATTTTTCACAACTTGTTATTGGATATTTTTTCAGTCCTGGACTTTTCCCTGAGACAACGTGAACTTAGGGTTTTGCTTACTAGTTTTTGTATAGGGTTGCACAGCACATCATCATCATGGAACTTATAAACAAAGACATTGGTAATCTCCAAACTCTGGACCCCACCCAGTTCAGGTTTGTAAAAGGCAGATCATGTCTCCTAAACCTGATAGACTTCTTTGAAGCAGTCACCAAAGCCGTAGACAAGGGTAAGCTGGTTCACACAGCCTATCTAGACCTTGCCAAGGCTTTCAACACCATCCCCCACTCTGGAAAACTCACTAAACTAGGTATAAATCCCTATGTCACAAGATGGGTTGCCAACTGGCTCACTGACAGAACCCACAGTGTGAAAGTAGCAGACTCCAAATCTGACTTCAGACCAGTGACAAGTGGAGTACCACAGGGTTCACTCCTGAGTCCTCTCCTGTTTGGTATCTACTTCTCTGAAGTACAAGCTAACACAGAAGGTCTTTGGCTAATGAAGTTCGCAGATGACTGCAAACTAGGAGCCATAATCGAAACTCCTAACAATGTCGACATCCTACAAAGGGGCCTTACTGAGACAGATGCCTGGTGTCAAAGCCATGGCCTCAAGCTCAATGCCAAAAAGTGCATTGTCATCCCCTTTGGTAAAAACTCTGTACCCATGAACTACCACATAGGCGGTAGTCTACTTAACACTGAAAGTGTGATAAGAGACCTTGGGACACAGGTGGGCAGTAGTCTCTCCTTTGATAATCACATCGCCACAGTAGTCAGGAAATCCTTCTACATGGCACACCTCATCACAAAAGGTTTCTCATCCAGAAAAAAAGAGGTCATTGTTCCCCTCTACTCATCACTCATTAGACCCATTATAGAGTACAACGCCTCTTTTGGTATGTACCTCACAAGACATCTACAACAACTGGAAAGGTCGCAGAAATACCTCACAAAGAGGATTACCAGCCTCAAATAGATGCCCTACGTAGACCGTCTCAAAAAACTCCAGCTTTACTCCGTCGCATATCGTCTACTCAGAGGTGATCTCTGCTTAACATACAAAGCTATGTCAAACCCAGAGCTGTTGGACATGCTCCACTTAAAGAAATCCCAATCCCTCTGAGCTACACGCTCTAGGGACCTAAATCCTGTCACCACAATAAACAGAACATGCCGGAGGGATAGATTCCTGTCCCAGAGACTTCCCATACTCTGGAATAAACTACCTACTTATATCAAACAAAGCTCCTCATTAGCACTCTTCAAGAAAAATCTTGATGATTGGATGGAAAATAGGAAATTCACCCCGGGGATCACCTCTGTGGCTCTGCTCAACAGTGGCACAGGAAAATAATTTTCTTGGGTGGCAAAAGCCATGGTACCTTTTTGGCTGGGCTTGTATAGGCCCTAGGGTTGACAGCCTAGTACCTACCTATGAACCTATGAACACACACACCAGTTTGATGGATAAACAAACTTCCCTTATCTGCTTTTCACTTAGTTTCTCAAAGATAGAACGTGCAGGATGAAAAGGTGAATTATAAATATTCTTTCTAATAAGTGATTTATCTATGTTATGTAACTTACTGTCATTTTGAAACAAAATAGCAAAATTAAATTTCCTAACAAACAGTTTTAAAACCAATACCATTTCTGCTAAATCAATTTGAGTTGTTGGCATATAAGTAAGCCCCCTTTCAAATAAGACCATATCGTCAGAGAAAATTTTATAATGACAAAAATGATATACTTTGACCTTATTTTGTGCATGAAACTCAACAGTGCCTTTTTCCAGTATGGATGCCGGTTCTACATTTTGCTGTTATAGGATGCCTTTCCATGTGGCTTCCATTGCCTGTCATTCACATTGTTGTAAATCATTCTGTTATTGTTGGTGGTCCTCTTCCATTGCTAAAACAGATTCAGCATGCTCTTCATAATCCAATTCCATGTATATCATCAATCCCCCTTTTTCCATTTTCTACATGGGGTCGGGGTGTCATGTCAGTGTTTGCCATCTCTCTTGACTCAGTGCTACTTTCCTACCTTCTTTGACAGTCATGCTTGGCTGTCACAGGTCTTCTCGAACACAATCCATTCATCTCTTTGCTGGAAGTCCTTGTTTCCTGTTGCCTTCTTCCTTCTTCTCCCAAATCTGCTTCACCATGTTGTCTTCTGCTTTCCTGCACATGCTCAAACTACTGCAGTCTGTTCTCTTTTACTTTTTGTGCAGTTAGAGCTACTTTGGCTTCTGGTATGATGTCATAATTTCTTCATCTGTCCCACAGTGTGCATCTTCCTACTCATCTCAGGCAGTTCATCTCCATCATCTCTAGGTTCCTCAGATGCTCTGCCTTCACTGTCCAGGTTTAGGTACCATACATAACAACTGTTTGCAACACTGTACACCTTAAGTTTCAGCTTCCTTGACACTCTTCTGTCACATGCTACCCCTAACACTCTGAGCCAGTTTGCTGAATCCCCTCCGATTCAAGCTTTGACATGCTTATTCAGACTTACCTTATCCTCAATCACTCTTGCAAATATTTGAATTTGTTAACCTGTTCTGCTATTTTCCCTTCTATCTCCATTTTTAGCTTCTCCCTATTTCTCCCATTTGCTGCCATGGCAATTCTCTTGCCTTTACTCAGTTTCATTCCATGTACCTTCAGTTTTGCATTGCATTACTGCATCATTTGCTGAAATTCCTATTTAGAGTCTGCTTGTAATGCTCTGTATGGGGAATGCAGCTTCTGTTGGGTTTCCTTTATTCAGAAGCTGCTGAAATTACTATTTCCTATTTGTCTTTCATGTTGTGTGGACATTTGAGCAGGTTGTTGCTGACATCCCTAATGAATGTTTTTGATGACTATCTTCTTTATCTGTCTTTGCCTTGCAATCTGATTGAGTTTATTTGTGCCATCTGCTAAGCCACTTTCCAGATATTGGTAGAATGCCTCTGAAGCCGTATTCTTTGCTATGCTGACTACCCCTCTTAGCCTTTTTATTAGCCAACTGGTATTAGCTGTAGTCTTAGCCTGGCCCGTCTTTTTTATCTTGTACTTTGTCTTGCACTCCTTCTTTATTTTGATATCTTCACGGACTTCTGCTTTCCACCACCAACTTTACTTATATACCTTACTTACATTCCCTCATGGCCATATATCTACTCTATAGTCTTCAAATATGCTGATATGAGACAATGCCATTCTTCTTCAAATGTACATATTATCTCTTCTTCCTGGGGTGCTAGAGCCCTGGGTATTTCCTTTAACACTTATACTTTCTCTCCAGTCAACTTACAGGTCTTCAGTGTAGTCTCTGTTGACCTTAGAGCCTTTTCTGACCACAGCTTGAAGCTGATTGTAGTCACTAGCGGTTTATGCTGTGGGCCAACTGTTTTGTCGGGGATGATTTTGCAATTTCTGATTATAACCCAACTGCCCTTCCCTTACTAGGAGGAAGTCTACCTGGTTTGCATGTGATCTTGTGACTGTCTCTGTTGCTAAACCATGTGTTGGCCACCCTTAACCCATTTACCAGACAGAACTCTAGAATAGCATCTTCTTATTTACTCCTGTTGCCCCACCCATGTGGACCCAAGGCAGTCTTTATATCCTGTTCTGTTTGTCCAATCATGAACATTCAGGTCTCCCATGAACACCACCAACTCATGTTGTACTGCTTTATATAGTAGGTCCTACAGCTGCTGTCTGAATGCACTGTTTTTCTCACTGTCACAACCCTGCTGTGGGGCACAGGTTGACTTTATGAATAATGCCCCATCTTTATACTGGTAAACACTGGAAACATTTATATTTCCATTATGGTGGATTCTAGTCATGTGCTTTCATGATTTCTGTGGCGTGTTTCCACCTACCCATACTACTGAAAGTGACACAAAGAGTGAAAATGTGTAAAGACACTACATGATGTAGCAGAGGTGAGATACAACACAGAGGTCATGTTATGTGGCTTGAAAGAGTTTGCAGTGATAGTGTTATGGAATGTGGAACAGTGCACAAATGCTCTGTATATAAGGGAAAGGGGAAAGTGTAGCTATATATCTATGTAAATACATACACAAACACACACACACACAGACACACACACATATATGTGTGTGTGTGTGTGTGTGTGTGTGTGTGTGTGTGTGTGTGTGTGTGTGTGTGCGTGTGTGTGTGTGTGTGTGTGTGTGTGTGTGTGTGTGTGTGTGTGTGTGTGTGTGTGTGTGTGTGTGTGTGAGTCGGTGGCAAATGTTCAAAGTATAAAAACTTTGAACTCCTTTCATACAACCAAAACAGCTTGAAACACAAAGATTCAAATACACTACTTCAAATCACAAATATTTTTTTTTTTTTTGCAGGGGAGCTTGTTACCCTGTACCCTCACATACTCTGCTAATTATATAGACCAACTGCAAGACTGCAGTACAGTGGAACAAGAGCAAATTCCCTGATTTCCAGTGTTCCTCAATCTTGCACTGAAAAAACAGCCAGTACATGCAATCAGCTGATTTTTGATCAGCTGTACCGGCTTCGCCATTTTGATGAGTTGTAAGGAACCCATAGTGTGTGTGTGTGTGTGTGTGTGTGTGTGTGTGTGTGTGTGTGTGTGTGTGTGTGTGTGTGTGTGTGTGTGTGTGTGTGAATATATATATATATATATATATATATATATATATCTATATATATATATATATATAGATATATAGATATTGATATATATGAATGAGAAAGGACAGAGCAGTACATAAAGGTTAAAAGGTTATACTGGATGCTGTAGAAATCTGTGAATCCTGTAATTTAAAGTATCTTCCTTTTTCTGAAATATGGTAACCTTACTGTTGGTTATAATAAATGGTGAGAATATTTGTTTCCTCCCTTATGACACTTGTACATGTATAATTTATTTTAGTACAGGAGTTAGTATTTTTAATTTAGTTTCTTTTTGTAGAAGGAGGAGGAGGAGGAGAAGAATTGTACTAGCTGACAGTGTTTTGGCCAGATTTTTCTTCAAAGAATATTTTAATAAATCGTATTTTGGTGAAATGCCCCTATTGTAATTACATAACATGACTGAGGTAGAAAAGTAGGGGCAGCATGAGTGATAGTTGTATGTAGGCTGTGTCATGAGTTTAATTTTTATACTGGAATATTTGTCTTACCTGGAGCAACTGAGTGGCTGAAAATCTAAATTCTGGATTTTTTTCCAAAGCATTTTTCAAAAAAACTTTGAACTCTGTTGACCTGAAAAAAGAGAAAGAAGGAGTTTCTAAATTATGCTGAAAATAAACATAACACATTACTGTTTCTCTAGAGGTACACCATTTTCGTTTCAGTCAATTAAAATTAAATTCAGCTGTACAGAATGCCAGGCACTAGCGATATATGCATTTGGCTAAAACACTAATCAGATTTCAAACATTGCAGTTACAGCAAACAGTTGGCATTAGTGTATGTATAAAATAGGTGTGTTTAAAATAAACCAACAAACTGTTTGTACAAGACTTTGCTAAAATAATTTTAAGGAACAACAGGAGGAGCTTCTCTATCTTGATATAGTGAATTTTGAAACACGCATTGCTTAAACATTGCCAGTGACATTTGCAAGAATTCCAGTTAAGATGAGATCATAAGGGCTTACAAAATATAGGGAAGTGGACATTTTTTTTCACTGGGTAGATAATTCTACATCACGAGCTGTTTTGGAAATCATCTTTAAGTGACTGAAAGAGTGCCTGATGAAGATCATTGCTCCTTTTTGTTGGCAACTTGGGGGGTATTGCAAGGAAGTAACTAGCAACTTGTTTGTGGGGGGGGGGGGGAGCACTGAGGAAAAAAAAGAAAAGAAAAAAGGAAAGAAAAGCTTATAAATCAGAGAATAAAACACATGAGTTGCCCAGCAACAGACCCTGGTAGTTATAGACCCATTAGACTCACTAGCGTCATATGTAAAGTTATGGGACATATTATCTCATACCTCATCTGAACATTGAAAACTCATCTACCCTGGACCCTCATCAGTTCAGCTTTTTCAAAGGAAGTAATGTCTCTTTAATTTATTTTATTTATTTATTTATTTGCAGTTGGTTTACCAGGATAGTCCATTGGGCCAAAAAGAGCCCATTTTCAATGGAGTCCTGGGGAGAAAAGCTCCAAAACAAAGATTACAAAAAGATTACATTAGTTTACAATTTCAATCATTTGTAGATTAGAGACAAATCTTTAAACAATGGTAACAAAAAGATTACAGCAGTTTAACATTTCAGTCATTTGTGGGTACAGAAAAACAAAACAAAGGTTAAGCAGTTACAGTGATAAGTTATGGGTTTTATTTTGTAGGAAAACTAAGATATGAGCAGATGAAATAAAGATTCTTAGGTTAAGTTCTGTATAGGAGCAAGCATTGCTGTTGTGTAAATATATAGATCCTTGAGTGGAATTGAAGGGATTGCCAAATGATAAGATGTTGTTTCAGTTGGCTAAATTGGTGTCTAGTAATATATGATATAGTTGTTTGTAGGAGGTGGGGAATAGGCTATGAGGGGTGGGTGCAGGAGCATTCCCATGAGGATGTTAAATGTGAGTGCAGTGATTTTTTAAAGGCATGGAGGTTGGTGGTGATACGTATGGAGGGAGGAAGTGAGTTCCATATGCGTGCCAGGGCATAGGATAGGAGGTTTTGTCCTGGAGAGTGAAGGGGTTTGTACAGCTCTATTAGGTTTTGGTTATTAGATCTTAGGAGTCTTTGTGGCATGTGCATTTTAAAGGTAGAGTTGAGAGAAGGACAGAGTGAGGGTTGAAAAATTAGTTTGTGAGCAAAAGTGAGCTGAGTATATGAGAGATAGTGAGGAAGCTCTAGCCAATTGAGTTTGTGCAGAGATGTACAATGATGGGTAGATGATTTGTGGCTGGTGGCAAATTTGGCAATCTTATTATAACAGGAGGACAGTTTAGTTTTGAGAGATGATTGTAGGTTTGTTAGGAGAGGGGCACCATACAGGAGAGAGGGGATGAGAAATGTAGTAGCAAGAGTCATCTTTGTAGATGTAGTGAGGAATTGATTGTTACGGTACAGCATGCCGAGTTTTTGGTGTGTTTTTTTATGTTTAGTAGTAGGTGGCTTTTGAATTTAAGCTGGTCATCAATCTGGACTCCTAGTAGTTTGGTTTCAGATACTAGTTCGAGAGGTGTATTATTCTGGCTAGTGATGGAGAATAGTGTACTATCAAAGGTTGTGGTTTTTGAGGGGGTAAATACCATAAGTTTGGTTTTTGATGCATTGAGTGCTAGATGATTGTCCTTCATCCACTGTTCAGTGGTAGAGAAGGCATCTTGAGTTAGATGTAAAAGAGTGGGGATGGATCTGGCTGCACAGATAATTGTAGAATCATCTGCATATTGAATAAGTTTAGCATGGGGAATTGAATGGAAAAAATCGTTTATGAATATATTGAAAAGGAGAGGGCCCAAGATGGATCCTTGGGGGACACCAGTGGGTGTGTTAAGGAAAGTGGAGATGGATTTTTTCCACTTGACAGCTTGTTGTCTGTTAGAGAGATAGCTGGTGAACCAATTGAGAGAGGAAGGGGATAGGTTTAGGTTAGATAGTTTAGTAAGGAGAAGGTTGTGAGAGATAGTATCAAAGGCCTTAGACAGGTCAAGAAAGAGGGTAGATACAGTGGAGCCAGAATATCTGTCTTTCATTCATTTCTTTGGAAAAAGTCACTTAATCAGTAGATAGTGGTTACGAAGTACATAGAAGATATATGGACCTCATTCATTTCTTTGGAAAAAGTCACTTAATCAGTAGATAGTGGTTACGAAGTACATAGAAGATATATAGACCTGGCTAAACCTTTGGCACACTTACCCATGCAGGCATTATTGACCAACCTGTAAATCTGAATATAAATGTTTATATTGTGCAGTGAGTAACCAACTGGTTTTCTGACAGAACCCATGTAGTTAGATGCTTCCAAGATAGCTGCACATTGAGTAACAGCTTATTTCCAGTATGAAAACAGAAACTCAGCAGAGAAGGCCAGTAGACTTGTGTTTATGGGTAAATTTCACTAACTGGATAGTAAGTGCACTGCCTGGATGTCAGGAATACAGAAGACCTAGAAAATAATCAGCTACAAAATGTGAGGAAGAAACATTGACTAGGGAAAGGTCTGCAGCTGTTCAGCAAAAAACAATGCAACCTTCAGACATGACTTCCAGTAACCTACAGGAAGATATAAGACAACTGCAATACAGACATGGTTAAAATAAACAAAACACCGATGGAGTATATCAATACAAACAACAAAAGGCTGGAAAAAATGGAAGAAGTTTTAAACAGATATTTAGATGAGATGATAAAACTACAAAACTCAGAGGTCAAAATAAAAAAAAGGCTGGATGAATATGACACTGCTCAGGAAGAGATGTTTAAAAAAATAATAGAGGACAGAACACATAGGGAAACCTAAGATTTTCAGCTATACCAGAGAAGTTGGAAGGAACAGACTATTAATTTTATGAAAGCACAAATAAGCAACTGGACTGATATTCCACAGCATGAGTTTTTAGTTGAAAGGGCACATCATGTGTATGCTCCAAACTTGGCTATAAGAAAGCAACCTAGACCTTTAATAGTAAAGTTGCAATCCTATCAGCAGAAGGAGTTGATTCAGACAAAATTATGGCAGAAGGACAAAGTACTAAAAGTGGGATACAGCAGAGTGTTTGTGGAGAATAATTACTCATTGTATACCAAACAGAATAGGACCAAATCTATTCCACTATTCAGGGAATGTTGAGATGCAGGTGTGAGATTCAAATGGCTGTACCCAACTGTCTTCAAGGTATTCTTCCCTGGAGGGACAAAATCATTTTTTGATGAAGTACATGCTAAGGAGGAAATACAAACATTTGTCCAACAAAAGGTAAGATGTGAAACAGAAGGAGATTCTGCTTCTTGTTCTTCTGGTAATAAAGCCCATAGAGAAACGGTACCTGTGAAACCTTTTCAAAATTTTCAATGGAAAATGTTGGAGAGAAGGAATGGAGTATGCCAGTTGATTAGAATAATCAAGACTACATTGGAAATGAAGCAGAGTCAGGATTTTGGAGATGAACAGTAATAAAGCCAGTAACTTAATATGGGATTACAATGCAATAATTATATTTGTGACATATGACAGAACAAGAAAATCTGAAAATATTGGACTTTTTGTTGGACTTGTGGGGGACTCTAAAGCATATGCCCTACTTTATGTCATTAATGATCAGAAAAGTGCTTTGAGGAGGAAAGAGGAGGGATAAAAACTGTAAGTAAATGTTTTTTCTTAAATAGTACCAATGTTGTGGCATGTGGTTTTCTTTACATGCTATAAGGTAAGCTTTTCAGTTATTTCTAAGTGTAATGGGTATTGTAAAAAGGTGCTGCTGTTTTTTTTTTCTTTTCTTTCTCCCTCCTGTCTCTCTCTTCTTGTTCAGTTTTAAGAAATGTAGGTACTGCAATGTATGAAAAAACTTGGTTAAAAAGCATGATAAAAGATAGTTAACGTGCTTTTTCTCATTCTTGCATGGGGAAGTGACTGGATGGAAGACCTTAGATTGACTTAGTAACAGGTTTTAAGAGAGAGCAAGCAAATGAAAATAACATTGAATATTATGAGGCTTTTTCCTAGCAAATACCATCTATGCTCAGTAACAATTCTGCAGCTGGTCTTCATGTTTCCGTGGAAAGAATCTAATAAAGAGAAAGTGGCTGCCTGGTTCTCATGTCTCCATGGAGACAATCTGATAAAGAGAAATTGTCTACAGTTTGGTAGAGAATGATTGGCTAAGGAAAAAAAAAGAAAAGAAAAGAGAAATTGGCTTAGAGATAATTTTCTCTGAAAGCATTCAGGGATTTTCCCAATTTAGCTAATGTTCCCTGAAAGCAGTCAGAGACTTTCCCAAGGTAGTTAATGTTCTCTGAAAACATTGAGGGGTTTTCACAGGTGGGAGAGCTATACAGATAAGACAAAATCAATCAGCACTTAGAAGCACAGGCTGCACTGTGCATCTTAGCATGGATGACCTTTCTTTTAGGTTAACTCAAGTCTGTGAGTGTGGCTGTCAGTTTGGGACTTTTGTTCTTATTAGGAGGGTAAAACTTCAATATTTGAAGGTGTAGATAGTTTTGTGTGTTAGTATTAAGTTAATAGATTGTAGGGGGTTATTGGTGGGGTTATTTTGTTTGAGGGCTTTCAATAAAACTAAATTTTTATAAGATGTGACATAGGTTCAATTGTATATGACAAGAAACAAGTATATAAAAGTTCAACCTGCCAAACAGTGTATGCATGTAACATAAAAGCTATAACTAGACATTTAACAAAAAGGGTGTTAGACATAAAAGGCGGGAATAATATTTTTAATACAATGATGCTTTCTGCAATGTCTTTAAATGTAAATGGCCTCACAGATAAATACAAACAAGAAAGAGTAGCGAACTACATTTAAAAATGTAGAGTGCAAATAGCTATGGTACAGAAGACACACTTAGACGTGAACATATGAATTTGATAAAGAAAGGTTTTCATGATAGTTTTTCAGCAAAATACCTGGGACAAATGGAAAGAGGAGTACTTATAGTAACTGCAGGAGGAGCTCCAATAGTGATAGAAGAAGATAAAAAAGATAATAATAGCATATTTGTAGTGCTAAGGGGCTATTGGCAAGGGAGGAGGATTACACTGGTATGTATTTACATTCTAAAACTGCTAAAATGGAGCTTAAGAAAATTCTGGGAGAAATAATCAGTGAGAAATATTACTTATAGGTGGAGACTGGAATTTGATTTGCAGCAGTAAAGATGTGTCTGGGAGGCCCCAAAAGGGAAAATATAACAATGGAGGGTAGAGTTTTGAAGAGATTTATGCAAATATTTGGCATGGAGTATGTGAATCCAGTAATAGGAGTTCAGAGTGAATTTACACATTATTCTCCAAGATATAAAAACTGGGCTAGGCTAGACATGACTTACATTTCACAGGAATATGTACATTTAATTGAAGGTCTTGATACTCACCCAATAACTATTTCAGATCATATGCCAATAATAGCTAAAATAAAAACATAGGGTAATGAAATAAAAATGAGACATTGGCACTTTCCTACCTATCTGTTGAAAAGAGAGGAATTTAAGGAATGGGTAGTGGAGATTATTCAGGCGCTGTTAGAGAGGATAGAAATTTCTTCTGTAAATATAGCTAGGGAGTGGGATAAAATTAAGGAGAGTTTAAAAATATAGTGGCAATAAAAGAAAGGGAGCTATGGTTAAGAAGTAACACAAATTATTTTGAGGGATTGACAAATGTTAAAGTATTGCAGAATAGGGGGAATCTCACATAACAAGAAGTGGACCAACTGCAGAATGCTAGGCAGAAATAAGGGATTACCTCAATAATATGCATGAGCTTAGAAAGATTGCCGTTAAGCAACTGTTTTTTGATAATAACACTAGAGCACAAAAATGTTTAGTACAATGACTCAAGCAACAGAAAGTAGAAAGGTCTGTCGCTAAACTTAGGGAGCTATAACAAAGAAGGTAACAAGAGATCCTATAGAGGTATTAGAAATATTTTGAAAATTCTGGGAGAGTTTCTATAAAGCAGAGAAGTATGAAAATCAAGAAAAGATACAAATGGAAATGTTTATGGAAGAATTAAATATGCCAAGGTTAGAGGTAGATGAGCTCAATTACTAACAGGACAGGACGAGACAAGATAAAAATTGTGACGTATAACCAATCTACTGGAAAGTCACCAGGAATAGATGGTATTCCTATGCAAGTTTAGAAGGTAGAACGAAAAAACTGATAAAGAGCTGGAAGGTTTTGTTTAACACAAGAGTGTCCAACATACGGCCTGCGGGCCAGAATCTAGCCCGCCATAGGTTTCTATCCGGCCTGCGAAGCTTCTCTGATTTTGTAAAAATTCAATAGACAGCTGCCGTTGTAACACAACTATCAGGTTTGCCGGTCGTCGATAACCCACGAAGATCACATTCTGTCTTGCCGCAACACCAAAAAGTGCACTGTCAACTCACACATTGTGATGAAACTCATCCAAACATAAAATAATTGCAAAGAAGAGTCAAAAACAACTTACAGGTATGCCACTTAAGTGCGTCTAACAGAAAAATTCACTTACACTGCCATCAAAAGAAATGCACATGGTTGAACAACCACATACTATAATGCATTAAGTTTTAATGTAATGTAGCAAATACAATGTTTGAGCATGTATACCTCGAAACACAAGAATGTAATCATATATACACACACACCTCTATTGATTTCAATGCACCAAAGTCCAGAAATAGTCAAAAATGTGCAATTTTTATTTCCTAATAAAACAAAAGATAGTGATACATATATATCCACAATCAAGTGCATGAAAATAACTGATCAAAAGAAAAATAACAAACTGAATCATGCAGAAATCCTTTCCTGAATCCACAAAGCTATTTACCAGGAGCCATATTTGTTTGGATCAAATTGCTGGAGTATCAAGGATTTTCCATTTCCCATACCTGCCAGAGTTGTTTCACAAGGACAAGCTGCTCCGTAGCTAAGCTTTCTAAAAACAAGTGTTTTATTCACCAGTAAAAATTGGATGGATCTGATGAAGCTTTGTAAGTAAAAGCGCGCTCATCTATTTTTTTACTGGTGAATAAAACAGAATTTTATAAGTTTCTTGCTTTTGCTCCATTCTCATTGTTGTGGGCACTAATTTTTACTAATACTCAGGTTAGGTGTATTTCACATCAACCTCCCAGCTCTAATTTTCTACCGTTGTTGACTTGTGACGTAATGTTTCATGCGCAGGCGAGTTTAAAGTTGTAATGGAGGTGCCAGCACATAAAAAACGGAAAACTGATGCTGAAAATCGCTCATTCAAATGTTCGTGGACGAAAGACTTTTTCGTGATGGAACATCTTGGTAGCATTTTGTGCTTGATTTGCCAAGAAACTATTGCTGTTTCGAAGGAATACAACATCAAGCGACATTATAGTACGAAACATGCAAGTAAATTTGATAGCGTGGTTGGTCAAGCCAGGACTGATCGAATCACCTCATTGAAACAAAGTATTGCAGGTCAGCAGTCTTACTTCAAAGTAGCCAAAAACAGTTTGGAAGCAGCAACAAAGGTTAGCTTTTTAATTGCAGAGATTATTGCCAAGAAAGGAAAATCGTTTTCAGATGGGCAGTTCGTGAAGGATTGCTTGCAAATATTTACGGATGTGGTCTTCCCAGATAAGAAGTCTTTCGTGGAAAACGTCAGTCTTTCTCACCAAACTGTTTCAAGAAGAGTTGATGACATGGCAGCTAATATTGAAAACACATTGATACAGAGACTAAGCGGTTGCGAGTTCTACAGCTTAGCTCTTGATGAGAGTATGGACATAAGTGACACCGCTCAACTGGCTATATTTGTAAGAGGGGTTATGAAAACGTTTGTTGTTGTCGAAGAATTGTTGGATATTTGTTCAATGAAGGGCACCACAAACGGAAAGGACATTTTTGCAAAAGTAAATCAGGTAATTGAGAAATTCCAGCTTTCTATGAACAAATTGATTGGCATTATGACAGATGGGGCTCCTGCCATGACAGGGAAGCATAATGGATTTGTAACGTTGTTGGCCAAAATGGTGCCTCACGAAATTATTGCACACCATTGCATTATTCACCAAGAAAACCTGTGTGCCAAGACCCTTGAAATGAAGCACGTGATGGAAAAAGTTGTATCAGCTGTCAACTTTATCAGGTCCTGAGGTCTCAATCACAGGGAGTTTAAATCCTTTCTGGAGGAAGTGAGCTCAGATCATGTTGATGTGGTCTACTTCTGCCAAGTTCGCTGGCTTAGCAAGTCATCAACATTATTCAGATTCTGGAGTCTACATGATGAAATAAAGACATTCATGACAAACAAAGGAAAAGACGTATGTTTCTTGGATGATGACTCATGGTTGAACGACTTGGCATTTCTAGTCGACATGACGAAATTCATGGCCGAGTTGAACGTCAGACTTCAAGGAAAGGACCAGCTGGTGCACAAGTTGTATGAACATGTCGTGACGTTCATTCAGAGGTTGAAGCTAATTCAGTCACAGCTTGTTCTGAAGAAGGCTGTACATTGCCCAGTCCTTTTGTCAAGGCCTACGGACACAGTACAACATGAGAAGTACTCTGAATTAGCTGCCAGACTTGCTGATGATTTCGAGCAAAGGTTCCAGGATTTCAGAAGGCACATTGACACCATAAAGCTAATCAGTAATCCATTTTCAGTTGATCCCACGGATGCTGCTGATAAATACCAGCTGGAACTCATTGACATTCAGAATGACAGTGACTTGAAAATAGCTTTCGCTGAGCATGATCTGCTGAACTTTTACCGCCACTATGTATCATCAGACAATTATACCAATCTCTCACAGGATGCCAGGAAGTTCACTGCTCTGTACGGAAGCACCTACTGTTGTGAACAACTGTTTTCTAGAATGAAAAACACGAAATCGAAGTGAAGATCTCTGCTTACAGATGAACATTTGGCAGCATCATTGCGCATTGCGACTTCTACTGTTGGAGCAGACATAGACTACCTGTGCAAACAAAAGCAGTGCCTTCACATTAAATTTTTTATTAAACTGATCATAGAATTTTGTGTTTTATTGTTTTTTTTGGTTGTGAAATTGCTAATCTGGCCCACGACTAGTTTAAAATTTGTACACTTGGCCCTCCAGTCAAAAAGGTTGGACATCCCTGGTTTAACAGTATCTTAACAGGAGGAGAAGTACCACCATCCTGGGAGAAAGCAGTGGTAGCTGTAATACCTAAAGAGGGTAAAGATCCATCAGATCCAACTTCATACAGGCTCATTTCAGTACTAAACCATGATTATAAAATGTTCATGTCTATAATGGCTAAAAGAATGGTAACACTGATGCCAAAACTAAACCATGATTATAAAATGTTCATGTCTATAATGGCTAAAAGAATGGTAACAGTGATCCCAAAACTGACAGACATGGATCAATGTGGTTTTGTGCAGGGGAGGCAAACATTTCACATCATTAACAGAACACTGATGATCCAGTGGGAAGCAGAATGTAAGAAAATACCATTGTTGTTGGCGAGTCTTGTTTCAGAGAAAGCATTTGACAGAGTAAGCTGGGACTTTATGTGCAGGTCAATGGAAGCATTTGCATTTCCTGAAAAAAAATATAAGGCTGATTAGGAGAATATATGAGGGATTGGAGGTGGAAATTAAAGTGGGTGGGGTCCTGTCTGACAATTTTTGTGTGAAACAGGCAAGGTGTGTCCTCTTTCCCATTTATTATTTGCATTATATTTAGACTCATTGGCAAAGAAAATCAGGGTCTCAGAAATTCAAGGATATAATTGGTATGGTACCCAAGAAAAGCTGGCTTTATTTGTGGATATTATTTTGTACCTGACAAAACCAGAAAAAAAAACATTACAGTGTTGCAGAACATTTTGAGACAGTTTCAGATCTTTTCAGGATACAAAATTAATGAAGGTAAAATAAATGCAATAGCAGTCAGTTATGTACTCACACATGAACTGGTTCAGGAATACACATATTTATGGGGACATGATAAAATGAAATATTTAGGAGTATGGATTAAAAATGATTTTAGTGTAGTAGCTAAGGATATGTGGGAAGAGACTAAAAAGATAATGCAAAAACTGAGAAAATGGAAGCTTTGTTATATGGATATGGATAGTAAAATACAAGCAGTTATGTTTTTAGTCCCTTTAGTCTTATACAGAAGTCAGACATATTTTTATCAACCAGAGAAGTTGTAGGTAGAACTAATAAAGAGCTGAAGGACTTTATCTGGGAGGGGAAGATGGCAAGAGTCAAGTGGATGAGCTGATTCTTCCAGTAAAACAGGGAGAATTGGGATTAACCAATTTGATGGGCTCCACAGTTATGACTCCTATACATAGCACAAGCAGAAAATTATAATACAAAGTGGAAAGGGCTGATGATGACACATGGGGAAGCTCAAGAAACAAGGAGAGACTGGGATTTTGGATGTAGACCTTTAAGGAGAATAACAATAACCATGCAGAATATTATATCCATAAAGTAGCAGAAATTATTCTAAGAACTAAACTAGGGGTGTCCAACCTTTTTGACCGGAGGGCCAAGTGTACAAATTTTAAACTAGTCGTGGACCGGATTAGCAATTTCACAACCAAAAAAAACAATAAAACACAAAATTCTATGATCAGTTTAATAAAAAAATTTAATGTGAAATCTGGCACTGCTTTTGTTTGCACAGGTAGTCTATGTCTGCTCCAACAGTAGAAGTCACAATGCGCAATGATGCTGCCAAATGTTCATCTGTAAGCAGAGATCTTGACTTTGATTTTGTGTTTTTCATTCTAGAAAACAGTTGTTCACAACAGTAGGTGCTTCCGAACAGAGCAGTGAACTTCCTGGCGTCCTGTGAGAGATTGGTATAATTGTCTGATGATACATAGTGGCGGTAAAAGTTCAGCAGATCATGCTCAGCGAAAGCTATTTTCAAGTCGCTGTCATTCTGAATGTCAATGAGTTCCAGCTGGTATTTAACAGCAGCATCCGTGGGATCAACTGAAAATGGATTACTGATTAGTTTCATGGTGTCAATGTGCCTTCTGAAATCCTAAAACCTTTGCTCGAAATCATCAGCAAGTTTGGCAGCTAATTCAGAGTACTTCTCATGTTGTACTGTGTCCGTAGGCCTCGACGAAAGGACTGGGAAATGTACAGCCTTCTTCAGAACAAACTGTGACTGAATTAGCTTCAACTTCTGAATGAACGTCACAACATGTTCATACAACTTGTGCACCAGCTGGTCCTTTCCTTGAAGTCTGACATTCAACTCGGCCATGAATTTCGTCATGTCGACTAGAAATGCCAAGTCGTTCAACCATGAGTCATCATCCAAGAAACATATGTCTTTTCCTTTGTTTGTCATGAATGTCTTTATTTCATCACGTAGACTCCAGAATCTGAATAATGTTGATGACTTGCTAAGCCAGCGAACTTGCAGAAGTAGACCACATCATCATGATCTGAGCCCACTTCCTCCAGAAAGGATTTAAACTCCCTGTGATTGAGACCTCGGGACCTGATAAAGTTGACAGCTGATACAACTTTTTCCATCACGTGCTTCATTTCAAGGGTCTTGGCACACAGGTTTTCTTGGTGAATAATGCAATGGTGTGCAATGATTTCGTGAGGCACCATTTTGGCCAACAACGTTACAAATCCATTAGGCTTCCCTGTCATGGCAGGAGCCCCATCTGTCATAATGCCAATCAGTTTGTTCATAGAAAGCTGGAATTTCTCAATTACCTGATTTACTTTTGCAAAAATGTCTTTTCCTGTTGTGGTGCCCTTTATTGGACAAATATCCAACAATACTTCGACGACAACAAACGTTTTCGTAACCCCTCTTACAAATATAGCCAGTTGAGCGGTGTCACTTATGTCCATGCTCTCATCAAGAGCTAAGCTGTAGAACTCACAACCGCTTAGTCTCTGGATCAATGTGTTTTCAATATTAGCTGCCATGTCATCAACTCTTCTTGAAACAGTTTGGTGAGAAAGACTGACATTTTCCACGAAAGACTTCTTATCTGGGAAGACCACATCCGTAAATATTTGCAAGCAATCCTTCACGAACTGCCCATCTGAAAATGGTTTTCCTTTCTAGGCAATAATCTCTGTAATTAAAAAGCTAACCTTTGTTGCTGCTTCCGAACTGTTTTTGGCTACTTTGAAGTAAGACTGCTGACCTGCAATACTTTGTTTCAATGAGTTGATTCAATCAGTCTTGGCTTGACCAACCACGCTATCAAATTTACTTGCATGTTTCGTACTATAATGTCGCTTGATGTTGTATTTTTTCGAAACAGCAATAGTTTCTTGGCAAATCAAGCACAAAACGCTACCAAGATGTTCCATCACGAAAAAGTCTTTCGTCCACGAACATTTGAATGAGCGATTTTCAACATCAATTTTCCGTTTTTTATGTGCTGGCACCTCCATTACAACTTTAAACTCACCTGCGCATGATACATTACGTCACAAGTCAACAATGGTAGAAAATTAGAGCTGGGAGGTTGATGTGAAATACACCTAACCTGAGTATTAGTAAAAATTAGTGCCCACAACAATGAGAATGGAGCAAAAGCAAGAAACTTATAAAATTCTGTTTTATTCACCAGTAAAAAAATAGATGAGCGCGCTTTTACTTACAAAGCTTCATCAGATCCATCCAATTTTTACTGGTGAATAAAACACTTGTTTTTAAAAAGCTTAGCTACGGAGCAGCTTGTCCTTGTGAAACAACTCTGGCAGGTATGGGAAATGGAAAATCCTTGATACTCCAGCAATTTGATCCAAACAAATATGGCTCCTGGTAAATAGCTTTGTGGATACAGGAAAGGATTTCTGCATGATTCAGTTTGTTATTTTTCTTTTGATCAGTTATTTTCATGCACTTGATTGTGGATATATATGTATCACTATCTTTTGTTTTATTAGGAAATAAAAATTGCACATTTTTGACTATTTCTGGACTTTGGTGCATTGAAATCAATAGAGGTGTGTGTGTGTGTGTGTATATATGATTACATTCATGTGTTTCGAGGTATACATGCTCAAACATTGTATTTGCTACATTACATTAAAACTTAATGCATTATAGTATGCGGTTGTTCAACCATGTGCATTTCTTTTGATGACAGTGTAAGTGAATTTTTCTGTTAGACGCACTTAAGTGGCATACCTGTAAGTTGTTTTTGACTCTTCGTTGCAATTATTTTATGTTTGGATGAGTGTCATTACAACGTGTGAGTTGACGATGCACTTTTTGGTGTTGCGGCAAGACAGAATGTGATCTTCGTGGGTTATCGATGACCGGCAAACCTGATAGTTGTGTTACAACGGCAGCTGTCTATTGAATTTTTACAAAATCAGAGAAGCTTCGTGGGCCGGATAGAAACCTATGGCGGGACGGATTCTGGCCTGCGGGCCGGATTCTGGCCCGTGGGCCATATGTTGGACACTCCTGAACTAAGCCAACACGGGAATGGAGAAAGGAGATTCTGCTTATAGAGATGCCTGCAATTAGGGATACAGACAATAGGCAAGAGGGGACCAGAATTTATTGGAAAAACTGGCAAAAGAGCCAAGGTATTGGGAGCAAATGACTAGAGAGGAAAAGGTGATAGAATGAGAAGACACCAATAATTTATTTGGACTGCAAGTTACAGATTGCCTTCCCTATCAGGGAATGAAATCAGAGTATAGGCAAGGAGAAAAAAATAGGGGGGGTCTCAATCACAGGGAAGCATAATGGATTTGTAACGTTGTTGGCCAAAATGGTGCCTCACGAAATCATTGCACACCATTGCATTATTCACCAAGAAAACCTGTGTGCCAAGACCCTTGAAATGAAGCACGTGATGGAAAAAGTTGTATCAGCTGTCAACTTTATCAGGTCCTGAGGTCTCAATCACAGGGAGTTTAAATCCTTTCTGGAAGAAGTGGGCTCAGATCACGATGATGTGGTCTACTTCTGCCAAGTTCACTGGCTTAGCAAGTCATCAACATTATTCAGATTCTGGAGTCTACATGATGAAATAAAGACATTCATGACAAACAAAGGAAAAGACGTATGTTTCTTGGATGATGACTCATGGTTGAACGACTTGGCATTTCTAGTCGACATGATGAAATTCATGGCCGAGTTGAACGTCAGACTTCAAGGAAAGGACCAGCTGGTGCACAAGTTGTATGAACATGTTGTGACGTTCATTCAGAAGTTGAAGCTAATTCATTCACAGCTTGTTCTGAAGAAGGCTGTACATTGCCCAGTCCTTTCGTCGAGGCCTACGGACACAGTACAACGTGAGAAGTACTCTGAATTAGCTGCCAAACTTGCTGATGATTTCGAGCAAAGGTTCCAGGATTTCAGAAGGCACATTGACACCATGAAGCTAATCAGTAATCCGTTTTCAGCTGATCCCACAGATGCTGCTGATAAATACCAGCTGGAACTCATTGACATTCAGAATGACAGCGACTTGAAAATAGCTTTTGCTGAGCATGATCTGCTGAACTTTTACCGCCACTATGTATCATCAGACAATTATACCAATCTCTCACAGGATGCCAGGAAGTTCACTGCTCTGTACGGAAGCACCTACTGTTGTAAACAACTGTTTTCTAGAATGAAAAACACGAAATCGAAGTCAAGATCTTTGCTTACAAATGAACATTTGGCAGCATCATTGCACATTGCGACTTCTACTGTTGGAGCAGACATAGACTACCTGTGCAAACAAAAGCAGTGCCAGATTTCACATTAAATTTTTTATTAAACTGATCACAGAATTTTGTGTTTTATTGTTTTTTTTTTTGTTGTGAAATTGCTAATCCGGCCCACGACTAGTTTAAAATTTGTACACTTGGCCCTCCGGTCAAAAAGGTTGGACATCCCTGGTTTAACAGTATCTTAACAGGAGGAGAAGTACCACCATCCTGGGAGAAAGCAGTGGTAGCTGTAATACCTAAAGAGGGTAAAGATCCATCAGATCCAACGTCATACAGGCTCATTTCAGTACTAAACCATGATTATAAAATGTTCATGTCTATAATGGCTAAAAGAATGGTAACACTGATGCCAAAACTAAACCATGATTATAAAATGTTCATGTCTATAATGGCTAAAAGAATGGTAACACTGATGCCAAAACTAAACCATGATTATAAAATGTTCATGTCTATAATGGCTAAAAGAATGGTAACACTGATGCCAAAACTAAACCATGATTATAAAATGTTCATGCCTATAATGGCTAAAAGAATGGTAACAGTGATGCCAAAACTTACAGACATGGATCAATGTGGTTTTGTGGAGGGGAGGCAAACATTTCACATCATTAACAGAACACTGATGATCCAGTGGGAAGCAGAATGTAAGAAAATACCATTGTTGTTGGCGAGTCTTGTTTCAGAGAAAGCATTTGACAGAGTAAGCTGGGACTTTATGTGCAGGTCAATGGAAGCATTTGCATTTCCTGAAAAAAAATATAAGGCTGATTAGGAGAATATATGAGGGATTGGAGGTGAAAATTAAAGTGGGTGGGGTCCTGTCTGACAATTTTTGTGTGAAACAGGCAAGGTGTGTCCTCTTTCCCATTTATTATTTGCATTATATTTAGACTCATTGGCAAAGAAAATCAGGGTCTCAGAAATTCAAGGATATAATTGGTATGGTACCCAAGAAAAGCTGGCTTTATTTGTGGATATTATTTTGTACCTGACAAAACCAGAAAAAAAACATTACAGTGTTGCAGACAGTTTCAGATCTTTTCAGGATACAAAATTAATGAAGGTAAAATAAATGCAATAGCAGTCAGTTATGTACTCACACATGAACTGGTTCAGGAATACACATATTTATGGGGACATGATAAAATGAAATATTTAGGAGTATGGATTAAAAATGATTTTAATGTAGTAGCTAAGGATATGTGGGAAGAGACTAAAAAGATAATGCAAAAACTGAGAAAATGGAAGCTTTGTTATATGGATATGGATAGTAAAATACAAGCAGTTATGTTTTTAGTCCCTTTAGTCTTATACAGAAGTCAGACATATTTTTATCAACCAGAGAAGTTGTAGGTAGAATTAATAAAGAGCTGAAGGACTTTATCTGGGAGGGGAAGATGGCAAGAGTCAAGTGGATGAGCTGATTCTTCCAGTAAAACAGGGCGAATTGGGATTAACCAATTTGATGGGCTCCACAGTTATGACTCCTATACATAGCACAAGCAGAAAATTATAATACAAAGTGGAAAGGGCTGATGATGACACATGGGGAAGCTCAAGAAACAAGGAGAGACTGGGATTTTGGATGTAGACCTTTAAGGAGAATAACAATAACCATGCAGAATATTATATCCATAAAGTAGCAGAAATTATTCTAAGAACTAAACCAGGGGTGTCCAACCTTTTTGACCGGAGGGCCAACTGTACAAATTTTAAACTAGTCGTGGACCGGATTAGCAATTTCACAACCAAATAAAAACAATAAAGCACAAAATTCTATGATCAGTTTAATAAAAAAATTTAATGTGAAATCTGGCACTGCTTTTGTTTGCACAGGTAGTTTATGTCTGCTCCAACAGTAGAAGTCGCAATGCGCAATGATGCTGCCAAATGTTCATCTGTAAGCAGAGATCTTGACTTCGATTTCGTGTTTTTCATTCTAAAAAACAGTTGTTCACAACAGTAGGTGCTTCCGAACAGAGCAGTGAACTTCCTGGCGTCCTGTGAGAGATTGGTATAATTGTCTGATGATACATAGTGGTGGTAAAAGTTCAGCAGATCATGCTCAGTGAAAGCTATTTTCAAGTCGCTGTCATTCTGAATGTCAATGAGTTCCAGCTGGTATTTATCAGCAGCATCCGTGGGATCAACTGAAAACGGATTACTGATTAGCTTCATGGTGTCAATGTGCCTTCTGAAATCCTAGAACCTTTGCTCGAAATCATCAGCAAGTTTGGCAGCTAATTCAGAGTACTTCTCATGTTGTACTGTGTCCGTAGGCCTCGACGAAAGGACTGGGCAATGTACAGCCTTCTTCAGAACAAGCTGTGACTGAATTAGCTTCAACTTCTGAATGAACATCACAACATGTTCATACAACTTGTGCACCAGCTGGTCCTTTCCTTGAAGTCTGACGTTCAACTCGGCCATGAATTTCGTCATGTCGACTAGAAATGCCAAGTCGTTCAACCATGAGTCATCATCCAAGAAACATACATCTTTTCCTTTGTTTATCATGAATGTCTTTATTTCATGACGTAGAGTCCAGAATCTGAATAATGTTGATGACTTGCTAAGCCAGCGAACTTGCAGAAGTAGACCACATCATCATGATCTGAGCCCACTTCCTCCAGAAAGGATTTAAACTCCCTGTGATTGAGACCTCGGGACCAGATAAAGATGACAGCTGATACAACTTTTTCCATCACATGCATCATTTCAAGGGTCTTGGCACACAGGTTTTCTTGGTGAATAATGCAATGGTGTGCAATGATTTCGTGAGGCACCATTTTGGCCAACAACGTTACAAATCCGTTATGCTTCCCTGTCATGGCAGGAGCCCCATCTGTCATAATGCCAATCAGTTTGTTCATAGAAAGCTGGAATTTCTCAATTACCTGATTTACTTTTGCAAAAATGTCCTTTCCTGTTGTGGTGCCCTTCATTGGACAAATATCCAACAATTCTTCGACGACAACAAACGTTTTCGTAACCCCTCTTACAAATATAGCCAGTTGAGCGGTGTCACTTATGTCCATGCTCTCATCAAGAGCTAAGCTGTAGAACTCGCAACCGCTTAGTCTCTGGATCAATGTGTTTTCAATATTAGCTGCCATGTCATCATCTCTTCTTGAAACAGTTTGGTGAGAAAGACTGACATTTTCCACGAAAGACTTCTTATCTGGGAAGACCACATCCGTAAATATTTGCAAGCAATCCTTCACGGACTGCCCATGTGAAAACTGTTTTCCTTTCTTGGCAAGAATCTCTGCAATTAAAAAGCTAACCTTTGTTGCTGCTTCCGAACTGTTTTTGGCTACTTTGAAGTAAGACTGCTGACCTGCAATACTTTGTTTCAATGAGTTGATTCGATCAGTCCTGGCTTGACCAACCACGCTATCAAATTTACTTGCATGTTTCGTACTATAATGTCGCTTGATGTTGTATTCCTTCGAAACAGCAATAGTTTCTTGGCAAATCAAGCACAAAACGCTACCAAGATGTTCCATCACGAAAAAGTCTTTCGTCCACGAACATTTGAATGAGCGATTTTCAACATCAATTTTCCGTTTTTGATGTGCTGGCACCTCCATTACAACTTTAAACTCGCCTGCGCATGATACATTACGTCACAAGTCAACAATGGTAGAAAATTAGAGCTGGGAGGTTGATGTGAAATACACCTAACCTGAGTATTAGTAAAAATTAGTGCCCACAACAATGAGAATGGAGCAAAAGCAAGAAACTTATAAAATTCTGTTTTATTCACCAGTAAAAAAATAGATGAGCGCGCTTTTACTTACAAAGCTTCATCAGATCCATCCAATTTTTACTGGTGAATAAAACACTTGTTTTTAGAAAGCTTAGCTACGGAGCAGCTTGTCCTTGTGAAACAACTCTGGCAGGTATGGGAAATGGAAAATCCTTGATACTCCAGCAATTTGATCCAAACAAATATGGCTCCTGGTAAATAGCTTTGTGGATTCAGGAAAGGATTTCTGCATGATTCAGTTTGTTTTTTTCTTTTGATCAGTTATTTTCATGCACTTGATTGTGGATATATATGTATCACTATATTTTGTTTTATTAGGAAATAAAAATTGCACATTTTTGACTATTTCTGGACTTTGGTGCATTGAAATCAATAGAGGTGTGTGTGTGTGTATATGATTACATTCATGTGTTTCGAGGTATACATACTCAAACATTGTATTTGCTACATTACATTAAAACTTAATGCATTATAGTATGCGGTTGTTCAACCATGTGCATTTCTTTTGATGACAGTGTAAGTGAATTTTTCTGTTAGACGCACTTAAGTGGCATACCTGTAAGTTGTTTTTGACTCTTCATTGCAATTATTTTATGTTTGGATGAGTTTCATCACAATGTGTGAGTTGACGGTGCACTTTTTGGTATTGCGGCAAGACAGAATGTGATCTTCGTGGGTTATCGACGACCGGCAAACCTGATAGTTGTGTTACAACGGCAGCTGTCTATTGAATTTTTACAAAATCAGAGAAGCTTCGCGGGCTGGATAGAAACCTATGGCGGGCCGTATGTTGGACACTCCTGAACTAAACCAACACAGGAATAGAGAAAGGAGATTCTGCTTATAGAGATGCCTGCAATTAGAGATACAGACAATAGGCAAGAGAGGACCGGAATTTATTGGAAAAACTGGCAAAAGAGCCAAGGTATTGGGAGCAAATGACTAGAGAGGAAAAGGTGATAGAATGAGAAGACACCAATAATTTATTTGGACTGCAAGTTACAGATTGCCTTCCCTATCAGGGAATGAAATCAGAGTATAGCCAAGGAGAAAGAAATAGGGGGTCCTAAATGAAGGGTCTATATTATAATAGCGAAAATCCTTTTAAGCGAATACGAAAACACTGACACGTATTGCGTGAACCGCGATTATGCCGAACGTACTAAACCATGAAATTCAAAAAGTCGAAGTGTTATGGTTGGCCCGTCTGCGGTAGAGCTCCGTAAGGTAAGTGTGCGATAGTTATGGACCTTAGGGTTAGGGTGCGAGTTAAGATAAGTGCATAGATAGGTAATGTATGTAAGGTTTAGGGTAGGGTTAGAATTAGGGTTTTGTTAAATATATGTGTGTGGATTATTTGTTTTGTTTAGTTATATCGCTGTAGGGTAAGTGTGCGATAGTTACGGTCCTTAGGGTTAGGGTGCGGCTTAAGGTAAGTGCATAGATAATAATGTATGTAAGGTTTAGTGTAGGGTTAGAAGTAGGGTTTTGGTGCTTTACTTTAGGGTTAGAAGTAGGGTTTTGGTTAGTGTATGTATGTATGTGGTTTATTTATTTTGTTTGGGTAGGCAGTATGTAGTGGGAGGTGGAGTTGGCCGAGTATGGGGATTCGACTTTTTGTATTTCGCGGTTTAGTACGTTCGGCATATTTGCAGTTCGCACAATGCGTGTCGGTGTTTTCGCATTCGCTTAAAAGGATTTTCGCTAATATAATATAGACCTCTAAATGAAAGACCAGCACTGGTAGAGTTTTTAATAGAATCTAGAACAGAAGCTGACATTAAAAAAGGAATAATTAGTAGAGCATATAAAATATTGCATGATAGCTATAAGAATCAATCAGAGGAGGTTAGAAAGCATTGGGAAGAGAGATTGGATAAGCAATTCACACAGAAACAATGGGAGGGTATACGTATGTCTCCCAAATATGCAACATCTAAAAGATTTAGGATTTTTATCTGGGAATGTTTACATAGATATTTTTATACCCCAAGTAGATTCCAGAGAATTTTTCCTCAAGCAGACAGTAAATGTTGGAGGTGTGAAGGGGAAGAAAGGGGTAATTGGGAACATATTTTCTTGGGGTGCAGTGAGTTGGCAGACTTTAAGGATTCCCTATGGGATGCATTGTCGGAGATGTTGGGTGGGCAGATTGGTGTGACGAGGGAGATGATTTTTCTGAGCTATGATACAGAATTGCGATTGCCTAGACATGGTAAGGCCTTGCTGTTTCTAATAATGGTGGTTGCCAATAAAGCAGTCACTAGAAAATGGAAATCAAAATCTAAACCGACTATACTGGAAGTAGTGGATATAGTAACAGAGATAAAACTGGAATTGAGATCTTTAGAAAAGGGTAGGAGCAAACTACATAGGAAAAAAATAGGAATTGTGGGAACAATACATACAAGGGATGAATGAGGTCTAAAAGGCAACAGTACCTAAATGAGCTATGTAATGTTTGAATGAGAACGATTGGATAGATTATGAGTGATGTATAATGTTTGCAACTGGGAGTGTATCAGTATGGTTTGTGATGTAAAATGCTTGCAACTAGGATTGTGTTGGTGTGGATTGTTTTTATTTATATAAATGTATGAGTGCCTATGTAGTAAGTGATAGTTTAATAAAGTAATAAAGATGTTTCTTGTTTAAAAAAGGTAGGAATTGAATAATTTATGTAATATTGCTTAGGTTATATGATATATAGCAATATATGTGAACTATAATGTTTGTTATGTTAATATAGTTTGATTACTTTTATAGGAATGTAAATCTGCCTATGTCACAAGTGATAATTTAATAAAAGAGTTTGGAAAAAAATAAGAACCCATGTAGTTAGAGTCATAGGTAACACTTCTGAAAGGAAAACAAGTTACCAGTGGTGTACTACAGGGCTTAGTGCTGAGCCCTCTCCTGTTTGGCATCTATTTCTCAGACCTTCAGGCCAACATCTCTGACCTAAGTTAGTAGTTGACTGTAAACTGGGATTGTTATTTGTTCTTCTACTGACTCACAGCTTCTCCCACATGGGTTAGACTATGTAACAATTGCTGTGAGGACAATGGTCTCAGATTGAATGTAATAAAGTGTAATATAGTTAATGCTGGTAAGCAAAACATTGTTCTACGCCATATAGATGGCACACCCCTCCAGTCACTCACTGTCATAAGAGATCTAGCTACTCTTGTTGA
This sequence comes from Protopterus annectens, assembly GCF_019279795.1. Classification (NCBI taxonomy): domain Eukaryota; kingdom Metazoa; phylum Chordata; order Ceratodontiformes; family Protopteridae; genus Protopterus; species Protopterus annectens. The sequence goes on from NC_056743.1 coordinate 1,279,038,740, forward strand.
TAATTCCGTCTTTTGATCATGTCTCTGCAGTAGCTAAGAAAGCTTTCTGTCTGGCTCATCTATTTCCTAAAGGCATCTCCTTTATATCCAAAGAAGTATTAATTCCCATATTGAATCAGACCCATTATTGAATATAATGTCCCTTTTGGCATGGTATCCCTCAACCTGAGAGACTTCAGAAGTTCCTAAATAAAAAGATAAGTAACTTCAAAAATCTTTGTTATCTGGGAAGACTGGCAACTCTCTCTTAAGACTCCTCCATGGATATCTGTGTTGTCTTTTTGAACAATGAAAGATCAAACCCTCTTTAACCTTCTATTCCTTTACAGAATAAATGGTTACTAAAACAACACATTAAAGGAACTAAACCTTCAAAAACAAATGAATAAAACATGTTGGTGTGATAAATTCATATCCAATGTATCCTCCACCTAAACGTTCTCTGCATATCGAGCAGAGCTGCACACTTGCTACCTTTAAAGTAGCCCTTGGTAATTGGATGGGTGATCTCAAATTCTTCTCCAGACTATCTTATATTGCCCTCCTTTAGACTGCAGGAAACTTCACATTATGTGTTATTGGCTAGGCTTATAATGATCTATAGACTGATTGCCTCATACTTACGTATGAACCTATGCAATTAAGCCGTCTATTGTGTTTTTGTTGTGGACCTGTAGTTTATTGTTGGTTTATCTACCACATCTTCTGGGTCATAGTATGGCTGCCCTACAACTGACCTTCTAGTATGTTGACAAGTACTTCTTTGTGGTGATTCTGCACTTCTTTCCACATCTTTCTTTTTTATTTCCTTCTAACACAAGGTTTTAGCATAGATAGTTGCACATACAAAGAGCACTACATTCATAACAAAATATAGAATTACAATATATATTTGAACTAAAATAAAAAAAAAATGAAAACAAAAAACATTTCAAGGGGAAAAATCCTGGACAACCTAATGTGGGGCTAGGTGCCCACTGTGAGGTCTGTACTATCTTCGAGAAAGGACATACCCGTCTGGTTAAACATGCATTCATACTTTTCCTAATTGATGAAAAGAAATGTTTTGTTAAGTTTTTACATCAGGGCAAACCCAACAAATTAATACCGAATTACAAACCGGTTCACGTTTTTGGTAGATTTATCACACATTTTACTTTCCTTTTTCTCTCTCACTCTGCCTTCCATTTTATTTGCTTTATTTCTTTTAACTAAGTAGCAGGCTGATCCACAAATGTGTGATCTTTCAGTCATGACCTGGAAATTTAGACTAGGGAACAGAATTAATGCTATGTTCCACCACAGCAAAATAGTGTTGTATTGCTAAATGTAAATGAAGAATACAAAAGCAGCATATGACTTTAAAGAGAAGTAATAATGCAGAAGGCTGATATTAATTACATACTAGCATTTATATATATATACTTAAGGTTGCTACAAAATGCAGAAAAATCACCCTGCAGCAGGCAGTGATGAAAAAAAATAACATAGTAATGAGCAGGCATGTCTGAGTATAAATTTAAGTAATACTAATGGAAATTTGCATTTAACATTACTGCTTTGGAAGGTTTCTGAATCTGTGGTGAAAATGAGAGGACTTTTAGTGAGTGAATGATATTTGGAATGCCTTTCCAAGATCCAAGCACATTTTTGTTATCACACAGCCCATAATTGTTTAATTTCTGATTGTTGTGCCTTTTAATTCCCCCTGTGATTTTACTTAAACATATTTGTTACTTCACTGCTCCTGCCTTTCACCTCTGCTAGACTTTTTTGAGATGGAACTCCCAGTTCTGCTCATAATAATGAGCACTCGTATTAGGTTACAGTGCTAGAAATGCAAATTAACGTTCAGTGATAAGATTAAGCAACTCTGCTTGTAATCAGTTTACACACACACACACACACACACACACACACACACACACACACACACACACACACACACACACACACACACACACACACACACACAAACACGCACGCACACACGCACACACACACACACACACACACACACACACACACACACACACACACACACACACACACACACACATGCGCACCTGCTGTCATACACAAATGCACTCACACGTGCACATGCATGGATGCACACAAATGCAAGCTCCTATAGGCCATTTACAGGGTTACTTGCTTTGTGGACTATTAGGCATCTTTAATAAATTAATTGAACTGCCATATTTTGGTATTGCTTTTTGATTAGCCTGATTGCTAGAAAGAGAGGGTTGTTTTTGGACTCTGTTTACAGGGTTACCATTTCTTCTGTCAGCAGGCAAACACACTGTGAGACAGCAGTGTTAACTGTTTCACAGTTGTGCTGCCTGTAACTGCAAATGTTTTTGTTCAAAAATTTAAACTTTATACTGATAACATCTCAGCTCTCTTGTTGTTGTTGTGTGTATGTATGTATGTATGTATATATATATATATATATGTATATATATATATATATATATATATATATATATATATATATATATGTATATATATATATATATATATATATATATATATATATATATATATATATATGTATATATATATATATATATATATATATACACACACACACACACACACACACACACACACACACACACACACACACACACACACACACACACACAGAGGGAGAGAGAGATTACATTCCAGAATGACCACAGTATTCTCACAGTATGTAGTTCTCTTGCCTTTAGGTAGCACTGAGCCCAGAAATGAAATTTTCTGTCTGGACCTTGTATTAAGTGCCTTACATTGCAATACATTTTCTGGACAACAAAAGACAAAAAGCTTACATAGTCTGCCCTTTAAGTGCATTTAACATTCTACCTCACCCTTCAATCACTGTCGTCTCTGTCAACCTTTCTCCAGTTGTCATCCCCTCTTGAATGCCTCTGTGGATTTCCTCTTCACCACACATTCTGGTAGTCCTTTCCATTGGTCCACAGACTTCTCTATTCTCTGAAGAAGTATTTTTAGAAGGTCAGGGGCAGTTAGTCCCTACAGTCTACTTCCTGTGCTCCTTCATCCATCCTTTGTCCTTCCTGTTCAGGATGGCTGCTTTATATTCCCTTGATTTGATTGTGTGCACCCATATTATGTTCCCCATTTTTCTGGTCCCTAGTCCCACAATTTAACCATGCATCAGTCCAGTTTCTCAGTCTTCAATTTCTGGTTAATTTTCTCTGTTAGTTCCACAGATCTTTCTATAGCTTTCTTTGTGTCTCCTTTGCTTGCATGGCCTGCAGAATTGCATACATCGCTCAAGGCATTGTGTGACCATGATACAGAAGAATGGAAGCATTAACTCAGTGCATCTTTATGTAGATACACTCCTCAATTTGTTTTCTCCTGCCATTACCTCTCACACTCTCATAATGCTTCTACTAGCCCAGTCCAGGTGTAATCAACTTCCCCAGATCCCTTTCCTTTTCTGTTGTCATCCGTTTCCTCAGAGCTGTTGCTGGGGTAATGGGTGCCTTTGGCAATCTCCTAATTTTGGCATCCCTTAACAAAGAATCAAAGTTGAGAAAAAAAGTATATTGAATAGCCCTTCTCTTTCTGTCTTTCCTATAATCACCTTAACCAGAAAGGCTCATCCAGACTCTGCTACACTTTTCTGTGAAGGAAAGGTTAGTTTGCTGTTATTTTTTGTATTTCTGTATTGCCTTTCTATATTTTGAATACTGTAGTTTGTTTTCTTTACCTTGTGTTTTGCTTGCATTCTGTTTTAACAGCATATTAAAACTTCAAAAGAGACCACAGCTCTCTCTGTTCTGAGTCAGGCAGAATTTTTTCCCTCCCTTCCACCCATTTAAGTTGTCTTGTTAAATACCACTGTCTTTCTAGTTGCCCGCCTCTTATGTTAATCTGACCATATATCTCATTTCTCTCTACTTTCACTGGCTTATGTGAGTAATCACAAAACCATCACTTTTGAAATCTCACCCCTTCAATTATTTAAATTTATTGGCCATCCTACAGTATTTCATAGTACCAAAATACAAAAGTGACCACCCCTTTCAGTCCATCTTGCTGTTTTAAAAATAGTAACTCTCCACTAAACCTTAACTTTTTAAACAGGTAAAACTCAAGTTACCTACTTTCACATCTAACTTCTCTAGTGCACACTGCAGAGTGCATTCTTTTTAATCTTACCTTTAAGCATCCCTGTGACTAGCACTTTCTCTAATACCTGCTGGAAAGCACTAGGAAGCCTTAAACTCATACAAACACTGCACTCTCCTTGTTCATAGGTTCATAGGTTCATAGGTTCATACTAGGCTATCTGCCCAAGGGCATTTATAAGCCTAGCCCATAGTTATGTGGCTTTCGCCACCCCTTTAGTTTGAATAAAAACTAAAAACTAAAAACTAACTTAACAAGGAGAAATTAATAGTAGGCACTAAACAGCCTATAATTGCAAAGTACCTTGCTAAGGAAACAGCTCCTATACTTTACAAAGAAAAAAAAAAGCCCCAAACCAGGCATGTCCAAGGGTCAGCTTCCAGTGATTTCTCCTGTCCACCTGGTGAATCTGGGCATACTGGGGCAATGCAGCAATTGCCTCATGTACACAGACAACCCTCTCCTCCTACCACCCAACACTACAACCTGTGAGAGATGCACTTATATAGCCAAAATGGAAGCAAAGCTCTCTCCACCCAAGATTGTGCTAAACAGTCAAGAGGAGAAGGTTAACACCCACACTACACCTCAAGCAACACATAGCCCTTCTAAACCCGCACCACCAACACCCACATATAGCAACACTAAATCCACATATGCAGAGGCCCTTAACTGTAACCTGCCCAAGCAACAAAGACCTCTGAAGTTGAAACGCAAACAAACACCAATCACAACCAATGTGTCACATAGTTCACAACACCAGTGTGCCACCCAGCAACAGCCCCTAAGGCAAGACAATGTACCTAACACTTTAGTCATAGGTGACTCTATAGTTCGGCACACTGATGTCCCTCTCACCAGGTTGAATAAGGAGAAAGTTACAGTCAGCTGCCTGTCGGGTGCCAGGATCCGCCACATAACGCATGCACTCAAGTCACTCCACAACAAGTACAAATATGACTCTGTCATTGTCCATGTTGGAGTGAATGACTTGAGACGTACCTCCCTGGACTACATGAAAAGAGACATGGAAGAGCTCTCGGATCATGTGGCCCAGGCAGGTATGACCCTAGCCCTGAGTAGCATCCTGCCTTCGCCCAGAATGATACCACAATATAAGGATAAAATGATTGACTTCAACAATTGGCTAAGCTTATGGTGTCATTCAAAGGGGATCCAGTATCTGTCTGCCTGGGATGACATGATTGACAGACCACGATGCTTTGCCAGAGATGGTCTGCACCTGTCGCCCCTGAGATTCAGGTAACTGGCTAAGGTTCTTGCCACCCCTATAGTGCCTTTTTTAGGCAAACTTCAAAGGACAAAACCATCACCATAACAGGTACAAGCATGCAAAATCTGAAGGTAATGCTACTCAATGCTAGAAGTCTAAACCTCAAAATGCACTCTCTCGAGGCACTCCTAAAAATGGAGAACATCGATATCTGTGCAGTAACTGAGACCTGGTTCAAGGCTCCAGAGAGCACCCCTGCAATACCAGGCTACAACTCTTACCACACTTTTCGGCCACCAAACCAGGACCGAAACACTAAAGGTGGAGGAGTGTCAATATTCACCAAGGATATTCACACCACCAGGCTAGTTGGCCAACACAATGTGTCTGAAATTCTCCAAGTGCAACTAACACTAGGTAAGACTGAAATCCAAATTGTAGCTTGCTACAGATCCCCCACCATACCCCAAGATTCTCACTACACCTTTCTAAACATACTGGAAAATATTAAGATAGAACCAAACACCCTAATACTGGGTGATTTTAACTACCCTGCCATTAACTGGGAAAACTACTCATGTCCCAACACCTTTGCGCAACGGTTCTTGGAATTCATAAATTCCAACGCCCTGGATCAACTAATCCATAGTCCAACCAGGGGCTCCAATATCCTAGACCTGGTCATTACCAACATGGGAAATCAATGCTCCATACCTATGGTCACCCCCTCGTTAGTCAGGTCTGACCATAAGCTAATCACCCTTAACATCCACATCCCACCCCCACCCCCCAGTAAAGAAACCACCATAAAAAACTTCTCTAAAGCCAACTTCATGCTACTCAAGTCAGAAGTGACAAACTTCATGACACCCATGCAGACGGGAACTGAAAGTTCAACTGCTGAATCCTACACTACGGCACTGTACGAGCACATCCACTCATGCATGAATCGTGCCATCCCAAATAGAACCAAAATGCTCTCATCCAAAAAAAGGAAGCCAATCTGGTGGTCCCCTGCCATAAACAAACTTTACAACAAAAGGAAGAAACTTTTGCAGAAAAGAGGAAAATCCCAGGATGCAAAAAACTCCCTTACTAGCCTCAGTAAGAAACTGAGATGCCTCATAAAATCCCCCAAAGCTAGTTACGAAAATAAAATTGCCAAAGATTCCAAAGACAACCACAAAGCATTCTATAATTATGTCAAGAATCTAAATGGCAATGCTCAGATCTGCTCTGAGCTAAAACAGAATGGCATTAAATATACTGATCCGAAGGATATTGCCAATATCCTGGCAGATCGATTCAGTGCCAACTTCACCCCACTCTCACCCCCTAAATGGCCCATCTCAATACCGGAAGATTGCCAAATTCCAGTAATAACGGCTACACAGGTACAAAACGCACTCTCTAAAGCCAAGAATACAGCATCCATGGGACCAGATGACATCCCGGGCTGTGTACTACATGAACTACAATATGAACTGGCACCTCACCTAAGTGTCATGTTTAATCATAGCCTCACCTCAGGTTTCGTGCCCACTGAGTGGCGCAGAGCTATAGTTATCCCAATCCACAAGGGGGATCCACCTTGGATCCCGGAAACTACCGTCCCATTAGTCTGACAAGCCTTATCTGCAAGGCCATGGAGCGTATTATCATGGAACTTATAAACGAAGACATTGGCAACCTTCAAACACTGGACCCCACCCAGTTTGGGTTTGTGAAGGGCCGATCTTGTCTCCTGAACCTGATTGACTTCTTTGAATCAGTCTCCAGAGCCATGGACAAGGGTAAGGTGGTCCACACAGCCTATCTAGACCTTGCCAAGGCCTTTGACACCATCCCCACTCTGGAATCATAGATAAACTTACTAAGTTGGGCATTAATCCCTATGTCACCCAATGGGTTGCTAAATGGCTTACTGATAGAACCCACACTGTAAAAGTAGCCAACTCCAAATCCAGCTCCAGACAAGTGACAAGTGGAGTACCTCAGGGTTCAGTCCTGGGGCGCTCTTGTTTGGCATCTACTTCTCTGAAGTACAGGTCAACACTAAGGGACTCTGGCTAACAAAGTTTGCAGATGACTGCAAACTGGGAGCCATTATTGAATCCCCAAATGATGTGGATACTCTACAAAAGGGCCTTACAGAAACAGATGCTTGGTGCCAGAGCCATGGGCTCAAGCTCAATGCCAAGAAATGTATTGTTATCCCCTTTGGGAAAAAACATGTATCCATGAATTACCATATAGGTGGCAGTACATTAAACACAGAAAGTGTGATAAGAGACTTTGGGACACAGGTGGACAGTGGTCTCACCTTCGATAACCACATCGCCACAACAGTCAGGAAATCCTTCTATGTGGCACACCTCATCACGAAGGGCTTTTCATCCAGAAAAAAGGAGGTCATTGTCCTACTGTACTCATCCCTCATTAGACCCATTATAGAATACAATGCCCCATTTGGTATGTACCTCTCAAGACATCTGCAACAACTGGAAAGGCCTTAGAAATACCTCACTAAAAGAATCACAGGCCTAAAGCAGATGCCCTATGCTGACCGCCTTAAAAAACTCCAGCTATACTCTGTCGCATATCGCCTACTCAGAGGCGATCTCTGCTTAACATACAAGGCCATGTCAAACCCAGAGCTGTTGGACATGCTACACTTAAAGAAATCCCAATCCCTCAGAGCTACACGCTCCAGGGATCTAAACCTTGTCATCACAATAAACAAAACATGTTGGAGGGATAGGTTCCTGACCCAGAGACTCCCCAGACTCTGGAATAGATTGCCCATACATGTCAAGCAGAGTGCCTCTTTGGACCTCTTCAAGAGGAACCTTGACGAGTGGATGGGAGAAAGGAAATTCACCCCAGGGATCACGTCAGTCGCCCTGCTAGACAGGGGTCCAGGAAAGTAAATAATGTGGGAAGAAATATTCAGGGAATTGTTATGGCTAGGCTTGTATAGGCCCTAGGGCTGATAGCCTAGTACTAACCTATGAACCTATGAACCTATGAATCACACACACGCACACGCACACACACACACACACACACACACACACACACACACACACACACACACACACACACACACACACACACACACACACTATTTATAATCATTATTAAAATCACAGTTATCTCGATTACTGATTCTGCTCATAACAACAGTGATCATATTACTACAGGGACTGACTGTCACCTCTTCTACCATGCTGATTGTCTCCCCAACAGCTTGTGCCTGGGGTAGCCACTCATTCATCCTATTCTAGTTACAGCTTTGAGTTTCACCCCCCCCCCCCGCAATCGTCACCGCAGGGTTGCTGTGGCCCAAGTATAGAGCTTTGCCTTGGTCATCACTGAACCTCAACTGCTGTCTTTTTGTTCACTGGGTCAGCGTTTCTGAGGCTATTTTTTCCATTCTCCATTGTGGCACTCACTGTTGTGTTATTGATGAAGTGGCTGATATTTTCTTTTCTTTTGGGTAGGTCTGAGATATACACATTGGAGTGCACTGAACTCAGGTTTGACTCCTTCTGTACTCCAGTAGTAGCCTACCTTATTCCACATTTTATCCCTCTGATTACATCCCTTTGTGTCCTACAATTCAATCATGCATCAGTCCAGTTTCTTAGTCTTTGTTGTATCCTCCAGTTTTCCTGTCAACTATCTTTGTGGGCCAGAGTCAAAAACCTTGGTGAAGTCCAGGTATACCACATTTATCGGTATTCTTTTGTCAAGTTCAGTTGTAGCCAGTCACAGAACTGGATCAGGTTTGACTGACTAGTCCTTTTGACTGTGAATCTATTTTTGTTGTTGTATTGGGGTTGCTGACCTGTAGGAATGCTACCAGACTTCTCTTGAACTGTCTCCCAGTAACGTTTTCTGTAACTGCTGTTAAGTTAAAAGGCATGCATTTTATTTTCTGCTCTTCATTTGTACAAAGATACCACACTTGTTATCTTCTAGATTTCTGGTACTTCTACAATGGTCAGTGATTTCCTAAAGACCTCCATCGGTGAGTTTGCAGGCATGTAGGACTGAGAACTCTGAGAGATAGTCCATCTGGTCCTTGTGTTTCATCGTCCCTATGGTTAGCCAGTTTCCTCTTCACCTCTTCCCTCTCTCTCTCTCTCCTGGCATGTGTACAGTACTCCCCTAACTCTCGTAGTTCCTTTCCATCATGCTAACCTCTCTTGTTAAGATATAAGGACAGCATTCGTGCAGTACCACTGCTTTTTGCAATCCTTTCTGCTCTCCATCCTGTCTTTAATCATCCCAGCAAGTCCATTCCTCCCTTCTCCTTTCTGTTACCAACCTAAAAATGGCTGTTGTTCTCCTTTTCCCTTTTGCCATCTCCCATTCACTTCTTATCTTTGCTGCCGTCACTAACTTAATTACTGTTTTTCTATTCTCTACTTGTATGCATCTCTTTCTTTCTACCTCTTGTATGCGCTACCTTTTGCCATCATTGCTAGACTGACATTTCTATGGAGATATATTTGTGTGCTCCTCTTTTTGACGTTTTACTTCATCCTTACAACCTTGTCTATGGGTCTAATTACTCCAGCCCAGATTGTTTCACATAACTAGTATGCTCCATTAATTTTCTTCTAGTCACCTAACTCACCTTTGACCTTCTCTGCTAGCTCAGCTTAATTCATGCTCATAAAATACCACACCACTGTCTTTATTACTGTACTTTTAGCGTTTCCCCTACTGTGATTACCACTGTACTTCTCTGGCCTCTCCACCTTGGTTACGACCACGCCCCAAAATTCATCCTTTTTGGTACAGTCCAACACTGGCTGGTTGAGCCCGTCATGATCGTAGATCTCAATCAGCTCCCATTCCCTCTCTGCCCTGAAGTTTGAAATCTCCCAGTCTACTCCTGACAGATTCAGATCCCCTAAGAATTAACTTCTTGCAGCCCACATCTCTGTTTTCTCCTCCATTCTCCCATCATCCACATTGATTTGTTTGGAGGAAAAACAGATCATCCATCTCTTCTCCTGCTTCCTCTACCATAATTGACAGGGCACTTAACTCAGGCTCTGATCCTGTTCACTCTCTTCCTGAGACAAGTTTCATTTGAGAAGTACACAATGTCCCCATAAATGCCTTTAAATGATGACCACTGCTAATTTGTAGCATACGTACTTCATCTTATCTCGTTAAACACTGACTCTTAAAGTACAATTGTATAGTTAACTATGGGGCGAGTTTGGGAATCTGTGTTTTTCTTGTAGTAATATAACATGATAGTCATCGCCTTACATACCAGAGCTTTGGAGCTCGCAGAGTTGGTGGGTCTGCCTTTGTGATCTTTAGAAGTACCCTTGTTGGATTAAGTTCATGGTGTGGAGGTTCCATTTCTGCCATTTCAATCAGTGTGATGCCCAGAGACCATATGTCTGCCTTACAGTCGTAGGGAACATCCTTAGAAGTTTCACACTGGATCACCTCAGGAGCCATCCTATGGAAGAAAAATGGTAATTATCATTCAGTTGCAGATGTCAAAGGCTATCACATTAGTGTTTATTCTTAATTATAGTTGATTACAGAGGGGCCTTTATCAACCTAGCTATGCTTTCTAAGGTGAGAATCAAACCACATACCTTGTGTCATTTAGGTAAACACCTTAACCATTATGGCAACCATCAACCATTATTAATAAAGAATTTATAAGCGTCTCTGTTTGGTACAAGTCCTCACTGTGTTGTTATATGTGTTAGAGACCTAATTCTTTCTTTTCTAATTGCACAGTGTAATAGCATCTCAAGTGGTAAAACAGTCCACAGTGACATTAACTAATCCATTTTATCTAATATAGTGAACTGCAAAGCAAGGGTTAATTATTGCTGGTTCCATACCGTGAAGCAATACAGGAAGGAGGCAGTTGTACATTACCTCATTAGTTACCTGAATTGATGCTATAATGGTCAAGACACACATGGTTGGTCTACAGCATGTACACCAATTGCAAAACAGTTTTTAACAGGCTTTTTAATTTATTACACTATATTGCCATATCTCTACCCCTAGCAGAAATATTAATGAAGTTGTAGCATAAATGTTTTTTGTTTTTTTTTTAACGTCCAATGCTGAGATAACTATTTTTTCAAATAATACACCTGTGTAATAGTCAAGCTATAGTCTGGAGTTTTAAAGCCTGTTTAGATGCTTGTGTTGTGATGCAACCTGTGTTCTATAGTTGGGAAACTGATTCTTAATTAGAGTGACTAATAATTCTTTTTCAGAAATTCATCTTACACCTTTGTTAGAATGATCTACATTTCTGTATAAGACACAATGAGGTCAATGATTTTGCTCAGGTATTTGAAAAATTGCTTCCTACTACTGAAAGGCATTAGTGCATTTTTTTCCTTTCTTCACATTGATATTACCTAAACAATATACCTACCCACCTCTGTTAAGTATAAAATAGACAAATCTAGTTAAAGCTAGTAACATTATGGAGGCTATCAGGAGATATAATGAAAGGCAGCACAGCTCCTCCTCTGAACACTGGTTTAATACTCTGAACACTGGTTTAATACTCTGAACACTGGTTTAATACTGGTGATCATCCAGTGCCTTTTTGTTCTACTTTTTCCTGTTTGCCTTGTACTTTACCAGCCCTGACCTCTAGCATCACTAGATTCATTCATTCCCCATATCCTACCTGGCTTCCAGCACACAACATCATCCCACAGGAACAGTGTCTGCCCTTTACTGGGGTGGGTGTTGCCTTATCAGAGCCTCCAGCACTGTGATTTCCCAGATGGAACAGTGATGACCAGATACTAGCATATTGTCATGTGTGGCTAGTTCAGATTTTTCAGTTTTTATGTTCTACTTTTTTCTTCCATCAGTGCTCAGCAGATTCTTGTTACTAGATTCATAGGTGTGTACTAAGTGAACAACTACTATACCTTTTTAAGCCTAGCCATGCATCCCAAATCACTGACAAGTTCTGGTACCCTTGATAAGGGTAAGCAAGGGCTTGGGAGATGAAACATTTACAGGCTACCTGTGTCCATTAGAGACATAGATGCGAACCAGGCATGAATTTCCTGTTTCCTATCCAGTTGGTGAAACTACACTTGAGCTGGGTTATTGAGAAACTCTGCTTCACATGAATGGTGAGCCTGTTCTGAGGAAGGGGTAGTCTTTGGGATACATACCTGCAGGTCCTGTTTCTATCACAGGCAAGGATTAAGTCTTTAGAATGGGTAATTCTGGTGCTGTTTGCTGTGCAGATATGCAGGAGGTCCATCAGGGTGAGGTCTGACAATGCCCTGTTTACCAAGCATATATATCCCCTCAACAGCCTGTAGGAGACAGAATACAAGGATAGGGCTTTGAAGTGGTCTGCATAGAACATGTTACTTATGACCTGTATTCTTTTACTGAGGAACCTCGGTGGACATTACGGTTGCTGGATGTGCCTGGTTTGGTACATACTAAAGGGGACATTGTACTGAATGAAAGGTCTGATGAATGCTGAACACAGTGGACCAATGACCTTCTTGGACCTAGATGCCATATCTTTGTTCATAAGGTGCACAACATAGAATGATTTCCTTGCTACTGCAGATGTGATGTTCAAAAGCTAGGTTACTGCCTGTGTGTGTCTCCAAGTCCCTGACTACTGTATTGACTGTTAGGGGTGTGTTGGCAATATTTTTATTTTATTTTATTTTATTTAACATTTGTTGACCGGGAATGTCCGACTAGGTTCCACAGAGCCTGTTTTCAGCGGAGGCCCGGGAAGAAATGCTCCAGATGATAGTTACCAGGGGTAGATGACTTTCCAAAGGATCCTATTATGCATTCCTTGGCATTTACTTTTTGTCCATGGCTCTGTCATAAGTTATTTGTCTGTGGAAGCCCATTCCAGGAGAACAATAGAGTCAGTGGGAAATACTATGACTGCTCCTAATTTGCAATTGTCTGCAAATTTGGTAAGCCAGAGGCCCTTGACATTAGCCATGACTTCAGAGAAGTAAATAGCAAAAAGGAGGAGTCCAGGACTGAGCACTGATGGACTCAGGTTGTTACTGTCCTCTTTGTAGACATGGACTTCCCAGTTCTAACTTCCTGGGTCATGTCTGTGAGCTAGATGGCTATCACTGGGTGACATAAGGGTTTATACCTAACAACTTGATTTTGTCAATAATGCCTAATGGGATATTGTATCAAAAGCATTGGTCAGGTCATGATAGGCAGTGTGAACTGTTTTTCCCTCATCCATTGCTTTGGTGACCTTCTCAAAGAAGTCCACCAGACTGAGTAGGCATGATCAGCCCTTGATGAAACCAGAATGGGTTGGGTCCAGTGTCTGGAGGTTTCCTATGTCATTAATGATTATTTCCATAATAATTATTTCCATGGTTTTGCATATGAGACTAGTGAGACTTATGGGTCTGTAGTTTCCAGGGTCTGTAGATGGGCCACCTTTGTGTATAAGGATTCATAGTTTCAAAGGTGAATACTAGGCTAACTGCCCTGAAAAGCCATTTTAAGTATAGCCAATTACCTGAGGTCAGAATCAAACCCTGTACCTTGTCTCTGTAAGGTAAAAACTATAACCATTATGCCAATGGTTGCTGTTCTCAATTCGTTATACACAAAACGTTTTTGGAGTCTACAGTTAAATAATGATTCCAGAGGCCCTGATAGGTCATGTTTCATGCTATTTAGAAGGCATCTTGGAATATTGCCCTGACTCATCAATGCAGTGTCCCTGGCCTTAGAGAGACCATTAAGGATGTTTCCCTAGTGATGGTCGGAGGAGTAATATTTGATCTCATTTCCTGAGGGGAGGTTGAGGGGGACAGAGGGGTAAAGTTAGAGCTGAATTTGTCTGCCAGTAGGTCTGCTATATCTTCTGGTTCAGTATGTGGCTCCATTAACAATGAGCTCTGCACACAGTTGTGTATTGCTTTTGAGGCTGCAGACATAGCTAAAGAATGCTTTGTGGTTGTCCTTGGTCTGGGAGGCCAAATTTACCTCAGCTTTGGCTTTGGTAAACTTTAGTTTTCCTCTGAGTTGTTTGCTTAATTTGATGAGAGTACTTTTATCCTGATGGGTACTACACCTCCTAATTTTTGCCATCACTAAATGCCAGGTAAAATAGCTTGTCAGAATTCCCATCACTAACCCCAGCTGAGGTACTGTGCTCTCCTTTATAGGCTAAGTCTCCCTCACTACCATACCCAGGCATGTAACTCATCTGACCACTAGGTGGTGCTTGGGCAGCACAGTTTAGACAGCATCCTTCCCCTTGAACAGGTCACCTAGTGCTTACTCATTCTCATTCCACCTCAGGTAACTCCTCCAGAACCTGGGCCTAAGACATTAGTCTAGATTGTATAGCTCATAGTCAATGATTTATCCCTATTTTCCATGTAGGGTTACCTTGTGGTTCATAGGTTCATGGGTAGATACTGGGCTATCTGCCCAAAGGCATATATTAGCCCAGCCACGTTGTGTGGTATTCACTGCCCCTTTGGTTAGTTCCCTAGGCACTTGATCTAGCAGCTAGTACCCTTGGCCCCTATCTAGTAAGGCTGTTGGTATGATCCCTGGTGTGAACTTTCTGTTACCCATCCACTCGTCAAGGTTCCTCTTGAAGAGTGATAGTGAGGGGCTCTGTCTTATGTACATCGGGACCTTGTTCCATAGCAAGGGAAGTCTTTACGAAGTGAATCTATCCCTCCAGCATGTTCTATTCATTGTTGTGCTGAGGTTTATATCCTTAGAGCGTGTAGCTCGAGTGGATTTGGTTCTGCTAAGATGGAGCATGTTCAACAGTTCTGGGTTGGACATGGCTCTGTATGTTAGACAGAGATCGCCTCTGAGAATGCGGTATGCAACAGAGAAAAGCCTTAGTTTTTTCAATCATGCTGCATAGGGCAACTGTTCAAGGCCAGTAATCCTCTTAGTGAGGTACCTCTGTGGTCTCTCCAGCTGCTGGAGATGCCTAGCCAGGTACATTCCAATTGGTGCATTGTACTCAATAATAGGTCTGATGAGGGAAGAGTAGAGGGGCACCACTACATCCTTAGATCTTGATGCGAACCCTTTTGTGATCAGATGGGTCTCATAGAAGGATTTTCTAACCACCTTGGCAACATGGTTATCAAAGGAAAGCTGACTATCTACTTGGGTCCCTAGATCCCTTATTACTACTTTAGATTTCAGGGGGTTACCTAATTTGTGGTAGTTTGTGGGTACTCTGTTTTTTCCAAAGGGGATTACTATGCATTTTTTAGCATTTAGCTTGAGACCATGGCTTTGACACCATGCATGTCTCGTTAAGGCCCTTCTGGAGGATATCCATGTCGGCCAGAGACTCTATTATAGCACCCAGTTTGCAGTCGTCCACAAACTTGGTCAGCCACAGCCCTTCAGAGCTTGCCTGTACTTCTGAGAAGTATATGCCAAGCAGGAAGAGCCCCAGGACAGAGCCCTGAGGCACACCGCTCATTACTGGTCTGGATTCGGACGTAGATCTAGATACTCTTACTTTATGGGATCTGCCTGAGAGCCAGTTTGTGATTCATCTTGTGACGTAAGGGTTTATGCCCAGGTTAGTGTGTTTATCAATAATACCCGAATGGGGAATGGTCAAATGCTTTAGCAAGGTCAAGGTAAGCTCTGTGTACCTCATTTCCCTTATCTGTAGCCTGAAGCTAATAAGTAAATGAACTTCTCTTCTTCTTTGAAGCAAAGTACGTTCTGACATGTCAGGGATAAAGCTCCATCACTTATTCCTATCCTTGTACTGACCACAAGTCAGGGTCCATTACCATTCAATATTAGAAAAGTTTTTGTTCTGGAATTTAGCAAAATGTCTGTTGCTATATAACTGATAGGCAGATGAATGACCTGGAGATGAAGCAAATTACTCCTGTCCTCTGCAACACTGACATTTTTTTTGAGTTACAGCTCTGTTTTAAATTTTAAGAAATAAAGTCTTGTCTCAAAAAAGTGTTCTTATATGTCAGTTTTTTATTCTATTTATTTATTTTTTATGAAAGTTCCATTAAGAGCAGCAGGAAGATCCAGTCATTCAATTTCACTTTGGAAGAGATACAAATTTCCGTAAAACACCCAGTAATAAAACTATTATTACAGTATATGAATTAACCATTGTGTGTTTCTTCTTTCATATATTTACAAATGCATCGCAAATCAACATCTATTCACAGTCAGCATTATGCTTTTAACCTCTGTCCTTGATCGGTCATGATTTATCTGTCCTTAATTATGCTTAAAGGTGCATTATTAATTTCTATTTTACAAATTTCTCTTTGTAAACTGTTATAGATATGGTATTCTGAAAGAGTTTTGTCTGGCTTATATGTTATTGGAGCTGAAACAGTGGTAGCCAACCAGTGCAGTCTGGAGTACATTAGCGGAGACAATATTTAGATGTTACCTACTATCCATGTATCTATAAACACATTAAACCTTAGTTTTATAATTTTGGGAATTAATTGCCTTGTTTATTTTCTTTCATGTGTTTACAAGACTCATATAGCTGTCTTGTTTTATTGTGTTAAATGTGCTGCAATGGCTTGTTAATGTTTATCTATCATAAAACATGTTGTTTTAGATTTCAAATAAAATATAAATATAATATTCAAAAATTATTTATTTATATATCTTATGTACTCCATGAAGTTTACTGCTCCTTAAATGGTGCTTACTTAATAATTAGATTCAAGGCTTCCAGTGTTAGTAAAGGAGAACTGCTTCTAACATTGGTGGGGGGGGGGTTACTATGACCTACCATTATTTCCCCATCCCTGCATTTGTTGTCAAAATTTGAAGGCTACATTCTTCTGTGGATCACCCTCCACTCAGGGAACATCTTCGATAAATACCCACTCACCGAGATGGGCATACTAAGCCCTCCCTGCTGACACTTCAGATGCCCCTGCCATTAATCAAACCTAGGGTGCCTGAGCTGTAGTTAGGACTTTATTCTTCTAGTAATGTTTTGTCCCACATACCAATGGTAGTAATTACTTCCATTTTTAAAGGAAGAAGTAGGGATGAGGTAGCCAACTACAGACCAATCATTTTAGTTAGTGTGGGTGGGTGTTTTGAGCTGTATATTAACTTAATGTGGGTTCTAGCAAGGCTATTTCATTTCTTAGCATTTTAATTGAGCTCTAACACAATGAGCTAGTATAAGTTGTAGACAATGAAAAGTGGGGTGTTAATCTCCATGCTTCAAATTTAGTTCTTAGTATTCCTGCAGTGGGAAGTCTGCCTGTGTCACACATATGGGAGGTCTTTGCCCCATCGCATTCCCTCCTTCTTAATCATATCAAATCCAAATTAGGATAATCTCAGGGAAGAGGTTTTCCCTGAATTTATGTGATCTTGTAATTAACATAATTAAGGTACACTGAGGATTATAAATTGCTATTATTATTATTTTTATTTATTTTTTTGTGTACTTTATGTCATTAATTTATGTTGGCAAACTCCAGTGGTTATGTCTGTAGTTTTAATGAAGCAAGTTATGATGAAGTAGGCTGGGTGTTAAAGACTCAGTCTATGCAGTAAATACTCCCTTCTTCCTCTCATATTTTTATTTGAATCAGAATGATTTAGTTACTGTCTCATTAGTTTGCCTGTAGTGACCTTAAGCCAAATCTTAAAAAAAAATGTTGCCTTATGCACTTTGGTCCCATATCTTCTACCTCAGACTACTTTTTCATATTTTATAGATCTGTTTCAAAACAAAAATGTGTTTATTCCTTGAAGGCCAGTAAATGACCAATAATGAGTTCCATACTATGAAAGTATGAACATTTTGGAAATGTTAAATTAGCAGCTTCAGTTGTTTTTTAGCATAATTGCAAACACCGCAGCACTATTACAAACACAAAATTCTATGTTCACATTTTAATGTGAAAGACTGAAGATACAATTTTTTTTTTCTCAGTACGCATTACGTTTATTTTCAGGCCTACTTGTAGCTGCAGTAATCTTTGCTGCATTTCCAAAAAAGAAGAGAAACACTCTTTTTCATGTATATAGCCCTATAAATGGTCATTTTCTGTCCTGTAGTATGCACTCTGACAGTAGATTCTGCTAGAACTGCTCTCATTTTTGTAGAGTATGTGAACTGTTGTCCACAATTACTTACCAGTATGGGGTTCCAATGAAGGAAACTCGCTTCTGTAGGGTGTTGACATTCTTGGCAGAGACACCAAAATCAGCTGCAGCAGAAATAGTAACATAAGAGTAATGATCATTAATTGGAAATTATGACTAAACAATAAACATATATTTAAATGTGCCAGAATGAAAAAAAGAACTGTAACTTCTTAATAGGACAGTTTTGGTCTACAATAGTAGCGGACCTAAATAACTGATGCTAAATCAGAGTGCTATAATAATTAAATGTGTGGAATGGATTTGTCAATGATATTTATAAGGCTACAGTTTCGGCTCCTTGTATCTAACCAGCATTAACCCCCATAGCTGAGCTTCAACAGATTTGCTGTGCTCATACAAATCAAAACAGATTAGAAAGATGTGCATTTGTCCAAATTACTGATTTTAACTACATCATAAATAAGAAGAATATTAAGTTCTTTTTTTGCACTCCTCCAGGGCACTGATCCCAACTCTTCAGTACTCCTGCAGTATTTTGCCCAGGGTTTATCTGTACTTGACTTAGTTGACTCGGTTCCTCTAAATGCTCATGCTAAATGCTATTTCTTAACTGAAGGATCATGGGAGGCTAGTGCTCCCATTTAGTTGGTGTTTTTTTTCCTTCCTATACTTTGGGCTGTGTAGAGTTGCAGTCCCACCAGCATGAATGTTCCTTTTTCTCTTGTTTTGCTTTTACAATGTACAATCAGAAGTATTGTGCATTACATACCTCTTGATTGCATAGTGTTATCAATCTTGATATTAAGTAGAACCAGGATCCACCTCGCCCATAGGAGGAAGGAAACATTTTCACTTCTTGATTTTGTTTCCTGGTTCTTGACCTTACCGGCGACCTTGGTTCGTCACCTTTCTTTGAAGCAGTGTTGCTGGAGCACCCGCAGATTACATCACCATTACCGATAGACACAGATCACATGACTTATCTTTTTCCTTTTCTGCAGCTATAAATCATGTCTTAAGTGAGACAATGCTTTATCAGGGAAAAAGTAGCAGATTACTGGAACAGCTTTTCTTAATGAAAGTTATACTAATGATATCTGTCTATTATAACCTTAACTTCTCAAAAATATCTAAATACCCTTCAGTGTACTTCAAGCAACATATGCAAGTTCATAACCCTTTCACCAAAAAGAGAGCATCACTAGACTACACTGGAAAAAGCCACCTGACCACCTATACTCCAAAGGACAATTCTTCTGCTAGGAACACTTGTTTTCAAACTCTTCATGGAACAATGCTTTCTGTCTCTTGCTCAAAGACTCCCAGAGAGAGCTCTTCCAACATATGCCCTTGGATCCCTCTCTCCTTCTACTTCCCACCTACAAAGTCCTTTAAGTAATTTGAAATGCACCAACCATGCTTTCTCCCTGCTTGTTCCAAAAATCTGGGAAGCCATACCAAAGCAGAGACAATTCATACTACCATTGTGATACTTTAGGGAGGAACTCAAAAACTATCTGTACAAGTAGTTGTTCATAAAACTGCTTTGTCACTTAGACCATTAGATTCCTACCATAACAACCTCCCTGTACTCATACTCACTTCTTCTTCTTCTTCTTTCGACTTTTCCCAATTAGGGGTCGCCACAGTGGATCATCTGTCCGCTCATGACTGGCAGAGAAGTTTTACGTTGTCGAGTTGCCAGCCTGGTGCCCAACCTTCCACAGAAGGCACACACGTGCACGCACTCACACCTAGCGCCAATTTAGAGTGTCCAATCTACCTACATTATGTCTTTGGGATGTGGGAGGAAACCGGAGCACCCGGAGGAAACCCACACGACCACAGGGAGGACATGCAAACTCTGCACAGAAGGCACCCCAGCCAAGGATCGAACAGGAGAACCTCTTGCTGTGAGGCGGCAATGCTAACCACTGCACCACCATGGCTGCCCACTCATACTCACTATGCAACAAAATAACTCGGGTTTGTCAAAGTATACCAAACACTCCACCTCTCCTTTCTCCTAAACTGCATCATGCCTCATTCATTTCCTGACATTCATTCAGCTACCCTTGACTCCCTTCTTTGTCACCTCTCCTCTAGCACCTTCTTCCTAATTTTTCTCCTCACTCCATGCCCTCATTTTTTGCATTGAAATGCACCCTTATATCTAAATGCTTTTATCACTCGTAAATTTCGTCAAATATGACTGTATCACGCTAATGTTTTCTGGACACGCTATAAGCATCGAACATCTATTGACATTGCTGATGTAACATAGTAATGACTTCTTAAACTATGTAACACCATTTTTCTTAAAGTATTGAAACATTGCAAATACCTTTAAATTAAACTGCTGCACAATAATATTTTGTTTATATTGTATATGCTTGGTTGTAAGCCCAGGCTGAGCCTTAAAATGGGCTAGTGGGATCAGTGCTATAACCTGGTCAATATATGAAAAATAAAAAGAATCCAAGTGTTGCAAGAAAGCCAAAGGAGGTGCAATCTCATTAAGGATCTGTTCATACAGGGCTGTTTAAATTTGTTTTTAGAGCATGCTAGAATAACATATTTGCAGGTCTAGTGATGTTTATAGTTCATTTATAAACTTAACATTTACATGTTGATAAAAATAAGGTATAAAATATATTTAGCATATGTGAGTTCGTTAAACTAGTATTACTTTCTGAACAAAGGCTTTCATGTTATCCTTCATGCAATAAAATATCAGCATAGGTGAAGTGGTTACCAGTGACCTAACATAGAAAGTAGCAAAGTACAAACTGAAACATGTTTGTAATATAGTTTTGTTAATACTCGCAGTTGTTGATGCTGCAGCATCCTATGCACTTATTTAATATTTTAAAAAACAAATTAAATGAAAACACAGTGTGTCACCTGAACAACATAAAAAAACAACAGCAAACCCTTTGCTATTAGTGTTTCTTGGTCAGAACTCTTTTCCCAAAATGACGACATCTCAGTGTGCCCTAGATCCAAATATAATGAGCCAAATGTTTGAAAAGAAAGTCAAAATGTGCAGCCAAGCCTTGCATCTCTGCAAAGTTTCCAGAAGTATTATCCACAGAATGTTTCACTCTGACTCTCTGTTACAACACTGTATAGATGCTAAAACAGCATCAAAGTTTCTTATCAGCTTCCTCTAAAATAGTGTTTTGAGCCTGTACTATTCCAAGGGAAAAATAATGGAGCTGTTACTCAGTCAAACAGTGTCTTCCCACACAACAAACATGAAAGAAATTAGTTAGTACCAAGTGTTTATATGTACTGTCCTTCCTAGCTGCAGTAGAAAACTATTATATCTCTGAGTTAGTACCAAGTGTTTATATGTACTGTCCTTCCTAGCTGCAATAGAAAACTATTATATCTCTGAGTTAGTACCAAGTGTTTATATGTACTATCCTTCCTAGCTGCAGTAGAAAACTATTATATCTCAACACAGATAAGTATGATAGTGATTTTTTATTGTTTTAATTTTAATTTTTGACATTTGCATGTTATGTTAACAGTAACTTTATCAAAGTGAGTTATGTGTTATGTTGTATTTATTTATTTATTTTGTCTGCTAACAAAGATTAGAAATTTGAAAATTACAATGTTTAGCTTTTTAATTTTTAAAGTTTACCAGCTGTAAAATTAATAGTAATCACATTGACAGGACTAACAGGTTGCTTATATTTACTTATTTATTTGTTTGTTAAACTGGTACATAGACTAGTCCTTCCTGAACCCTCTTCAGCCTTGGCTGAGATTATAAGGGGAAGCATAAATGTTGCTGGACGTTCCTGCTGGGGGTTCATTGTTTAAATAGAGGTAAAGTATGAGTAGTTGTGAGTGAGTGACTTTCAGCAGTAGGAGTATTAATATGCTTAGCTGTATCTTAGCATCAGAAGTAACTTAGTGACTGGTGTAGTCAGAGCCAAAGCCACAGGGCAGGAAGAATTCTTTAAATTATTTTATCACTTTGCTTATTGGTAAAACAAATAAGGAAGATGCATTTTTAGAACTGACCTAGGAGCACAGTTTGATTAAGCATCTTAGAAAGAGGATGCTAATGAAGGAAAAGGGGCAAACTGAGCAAAACAGAATAGCACTGATTGACATCTCATAACGTTACCCCGTTGTGCTCCACTACTTAAAATGTATAATGATACAGTTAGTTAGAAATAGGAATAAAAAATGTTTCAAAAATTGAAGAAAATATTTGACATTTGCAATGATAAAATAAGCAGGTTTTCCTTGCTAGCTCTAAACATTGTTGGAGCAAGTCTGGGGGAGCTGGGCAGATTTGGTAGATGTGATTGAGGAGAGGCACCTGGAGTGGTTGATAGTCAGCTGACAGGGAGCCAACAATGCAGAAAAAGTAAGTACAACCTGATTAGAGCTTGTGAAGTTATAGGACAAAAACTAGAAAATTGTGTTGGTACTGGGAGTAACTGCTATCATCAGTGCAGACATAATACAGCTTACAAGATGGAGAGGTTCCTTTCTATGACCTAAGAAATAAAGTGAAGAAAAAAGGAATAAGTTTTATAAAGTTAGTTTATGTTCTTAGTTGTTTAGATTAGATACTCAGTTGGGGATTAGAGATAGTGATGCTCCCCCATTATATTGGTTATTATAGTGGTTATTACAATAATTAATTGTCACAAATTAGAAATTAACAGGAAACTGCAACGTGCTGTTTCTAATAATTAATGTCATAATCACTGGAAAAGTAACGTCTTGATTTCAGTGTTTGCGCAGACTTTCATTAATGTGACTCATGTCACATGCACGGCACAAAACAGAATGAGGAAACAATGGAAAAATACACAGTGTACAAAGCTGACACAAGATGACTGAGTCTTGAATGAACTGATACAAGCAAGTTGATATGACATATTGCAAGAAAAAATGTTAAGTAGGTGTCATTATATAAAGTACAAATGCAGGGTTAATGATATCATCTGGGTTAGCTTTGTTAACAGAGAAGGTTACTGGTAAAAAAATAAATAAATGAAACTAACCTGCTATCAAGACAAACAACCACTAAATACTACTGAAGTAAGATGGTAAGCATAAGTGATGCTAAAAATGAAGGATATAAAACCCACAGAAAAAGTCCTAAACGGGTTGGGAAGTGATTTTTTTTTAAACAGTAGGAGTCCTTTCTTTGTCCAAAATTGCTTGTGGTGAGAAGAAAGAAGTCTAGTGTTCCTTAGGAAAAAGGACACATAGCAAGCACTGGGTATATGCCAGCTAGTTAAAATAACGGTGAAAAGCTAAACTTTTTAGTCAAGAGAAAATTAGGTTCATAAAAAGGTAAAATATATTTAAAATCAATAAATAAACTTACATTCAGAAAGAAAAACATTTTATGTAAATTATAGACATAACAGAAGCAATAACACTGCCAGAAGAAAAAAATACAGAATGACTAAAAGAAAATTAACAGCAATGTAAGAAATGTCTTATATAACAAGGAAGTGAAGCAACTGTGTCTATAGGAAGCCCACATCTAAGTAAATATTCACTGATAAACCAAGTGCAACAAAAGGGAGAGCAGAAACACATTTCATCACAAAAAACATTAATGTGATGAAAGTGAGCTAACAAATAGGAGTAGCAGAATAAGAATCTTCTAAGCATTAGTATCATTAATAGTTATTAACTACTACGTGTGCCAAGGTATTGAGATAGAATGTATTGTCCTGTGTTTGTTAGATACTGAGACAAGAAACACAAGAGAGGAAACTATGAACAATTTTCAAGGAGAAAACAATATGGAGAGTAATGCTACATTTTTGGGAGTAATACTTTATGGGAAAAACTTGTAGACACTTAACAATCATGTTGAAAGATTCTGGAAGTAATTTACCATCTGATGTTTAGTTTCAGAGTTATATTACCCAAATATGAAATCGAACTAATCCAAAGAATGAGATTAAAATATGTCAGGTAAATGAAATTTGTTGAAGAGATCTGAACATCATGGATTTGTTTTTGGAATACTGGTTATGTTTCCATAAAACATTTTATTTATGTAGCATGAGTGGCACTACCTGAAAGCCGTGAACAGATCTCAAGAGGAAAGTTTAAAAGAGAGAGAGAAGGAACTGAGAAAGTCAGGAAAGCACCTTTATACTGAAGCTGAAGAAATTAAAGAAAATTTCCATGTAGTTGGCCCTTGTTATGGACCACGTTTAACAAAATACTTTTCTTGTTATAGTATGGCTGTAATGTCAGAAATACTGTTTTATGTCTTATGAACATCACAGGCATAATTTAACAACTTAGAATGTCACTCATCCAGAGTCCAGAAAAAAGAAGTTATGTCTTACCATAACGC
The DNA here is from genome assembly GCF_019279795.1 of Protopterus annectens. Lineage (NCBI taxonomy): Eukaryota > Metazoa > Chordata > Ceratodontiformes > Protopteridae > Protopterus > Protopterus annectens. The sequence continues at coordinate 1,279,063,642 of NC_056743.1, forward strand.
TTCATCTGTGTTGTCGATCTTCACTTATCCCTTGACAGTGGGCTCAAGTCTGAATCTCAAAACTGACTCAGCCATTATACCAGCTCATGCCCTCCAAAAACTCAGGCTTCACCTTACCCAGAATGCTCCTCTCAAAGTTACCTTAGATCGAGTTTGCACAATATAGTGACAGACAGAAAAACAACAGATCCGAGACTATATCTGTAACCATAAGGGAATAATACATTTCCTGCTAGGGTAGGTCTGTTCCACCAAGAAACCTGAAAAGGGCAGGAGGAAGGTGGGTGGGGATGTCAAGGATAAGTGAAGATTGATAATACAGATGGAATGTTATGGTAAGACATAATTTTTTTTATCTCATGTTGTCAATCTTCACGTAATCCTTGACTGTGGGAAAGAGTCCCCAGCTACAAAAAACTTGGAAGGCCTCATGGAAGAATATTCCTGAGAACCATCAAACCAAATGATGCTCATCCCCTAGAGACCATATCCAGTTTGTAATGAATAATAACGGTATGAGGAGATGCCCAAGTAGCTGCTGCACATATATCATCTAGAGAAGCTCTGGAGTGGAAGTCTGCAGAAGAGGCTGTTGTTCTCATAGAATGTGCTTTTATAGGTCCTGGCAGTTGTACTTTCCATTTGTTATAAAAAAGGTTTTACAATCTTTGAGCCATTTAGCCAAAGTAACCTTAGAAATTGGTTTGCCCAGAGCAGTGGGAGAAAAGGAAACAAACAGCTGATCAGATTTTCTGAATTCTCTTGTTCTGTGAAGGTAAAAATGTAATTGCCTGTGAACATCTAGCATATGGAGGCAATATTTACCTCTATTTGAAAAATTGGGGAAGAATATGAGAAGTTGTATAGTTTGATTGATATACGTGTCAGAAACCACCTTAGGTAAAAAAGAAGGATTGTTCTCAAAGCCACTCTATCTTTATGGAAGGTCAGGAAAGGGGGTTCGCAAGATAAAGCGTGTAATTCCACAGTTCTCCTAGCAGAGGTAATAGCGATAAAAAAATAAGGTCTTCCAAGATAAGTACTTCAGTTCGCAACTTGCTGATGGTTCAAAAGGGGAAGCAATTAAAGATTGTAACACTAGGTTGAGGTCGCAAGGTGCAGTGGGATCCTTGAATGGAGGCCTGAGCAGTAATGTCCCTTTCAGAAAGGCTTTACAAAGCTTGTGGGATATTAGAGCATAATTATCTAGACCATTATGAAAATCTGAAATTGCAGCTAGATGAACATGAATAGTCAAAGATGAAACTCCTACATCGAAAAGCAATGCTAAAAATTCCAGTACTTTATTAACTGGTGCAGAATATGGATCAAGATTGTCTGTTGCCTATTTTGAAAATTGTTGCCACTTGCTGCTGTATAAGCATGTTGTAAAAGTTTTGTAGGAGACTAGGACACTTTGCTGAAATGTGGCAGTGAGGGTAGCCTGCCTGGCTATCATGGGAACTGTGAAACCATGCAGTGAGCTTGAGATTGTCAAGATTATGGTGAATTAGTCCATCCAGATGGGACAACAGATCTGGATCTGGGTCCAGAATCCAACATTTCTGAATTAGGTGAGGCCAAAGATAGGGAAACCATATTTGTCGGGGCCAAAAGGGGGCAATGAGAATTATTCTGTTCTCTGATGTTTTGGTTTTCTTCAGAAACTGAGAAATGAGGGGAATCGGAGGAAAGGCATAAAGCAGACCAGAGGGCCAATCGTGAAGAAGACCGTCTCTTGGTGACTCCCCCGGGGGGGGGGGGACCATAGAAAAATAGCTTTTGCACTTTTTGTTCACAGAGGATACAAATAGATCCAAGCATGGCTGACCCCATTGATGTAATATCTTTTCTGCCACCAAAGGATTGAGTGACCACTCGTGAGCCATTAGAATGCACCTGCTCAATTTGTCCACAATCACGTTGGAGCTCCCTGGAATGTGCTCTGCAACAAGAAAGCAGACAGATGAAATTGCCCATTGCCATACCCTGAGTGCTTCTTGACAAAGCAGATTAGATCTGGTTCCCCGTTGCTTGTTGATGTACCAAACCACTGCCATGTTGTCTGACTGGACGTCAGTAGTTCCTGAGGGGAGGACTTCTTGGAATGCTACTTTTCAGATTAGTAGGTTAATGATATGCATAACACCACAGACTGGGAAACTCATTTGGTAATGTAGTGACCACAGACTGAGGATGTGACTACAGAGAGGATCTAAAGCATTTTTTTAACATTTCATTCAGTATGGCTTTTTATGAAACTGATGGCATTTCTGCTGTTAAAATAATGTAGCTTTCAGTGAATGTGCATATACAACATAGTGTTCATTGTAAATTTAAGGGTTACAATACTAGCATACTTCACACTAACTGTTGTCTTACCATTAGAAACTGACTGAACTGGATTGCCAATGATTAAAGGGTGGATCTTGCAACTGAGATGAGTTTCCCCTCCAAGTGAAGCATTGCCTCTGTGTGCTGATTGGCTCCTAACCATGGGATGGGATTGCATATCAGGATGGACTTGAAGGAGAGGCACTAATAGGCACCTGTGCTGTAGCTACGCGTAACATTATTTCTTTTCATTTTACCAACAACAGAAAATAGGAAGTCTTTGCCAGCAACAAAGTGTTATGTCATTATCACAGACTATATCTGTCTAGCAAGGTATGTTATCAATTAGCTCAGAGGTAATCCTCAAAATAGTGCAGTAATTAAAGTAGATAGGTCAGTGCATGGAAGTAAAAGCATTAAGTAAAACTGTGTAATGTGGCCACACATTTTGTATGCTTGTCATTTTTGACTGCTGTTGCATGTCTTAACCAGCAAGTGCTTACACAATTTTGTTGATTTGCCTACACCTAATAAGTGATTCATTGTATTGTTTTTCCTGTATCTGCAAAATCCTGAATTTCCATCTTCAAATTAGTCTTTTCCAGCAAGAGGTTTCTATGACCCCTTCGCCCAGACTTATTCAGACAGATTTATATGGTGGTGCTTCCTTAGAGTAGTATTTTCCGACCCCTGTCCACCATGCTTACATTACTTCTCTTTACATTTTGACCTCCTCGGCCCTCACTGTTGGTTTCATATATGCTTCTTATATGAATGGCACGTTATGATTCCATCTTGTTACAGTTACACAATGATGCAGGCTCTGGCATGAGTGATATACCCTGTCCTACTGCATCTAGACAAATAGCTAACCTCCTTTATAACACGGCACTTCCCGTAATTCTTCCCTTTCAGCTTCCTGCAGATTTTTTCCTATGATGAGAGGTTCCTGGTTTCTCCATACCCTGATCTTCCGGAATATTGTCTCCCTACAAAAGGAATGCTCCTTAAACTTTAGACTTTATGCAGCAGTTTCTGTCCACCCTGCTGTATAAGGAAGGACCATGTTCATATACTGTCACTCCAAAACCCTGTACAAGGAATTTACCATGTACCCTAGACCTCATGCAACAGATTCTTGCTACCATCCTCCAAGAAGAATGATTCTTCATCCCCCAAATGTTTTCACTCTACTTCATAAAACCACTGTACATCAGAAGTGTTACCTTCTGTCTTTGACCTTTAGTGACTGAGTTTCCTATCAGTCTGTTGCAGTGTTGGCATTTATTATTTTGAGATCACAGCCAGTTTTACATTTCTTTTCTGTGGAATTATTTCTTGTTTCTTCCTAAAACCCAATTACAAAGCTTCACAGCAATGTGCTGCATGAACAAAATTTCACGTTCCCCTATTCACCCAACTTCACAAGACTCACCTAACATGTGCCTGTTTCCCTTCCTCAAAGCCCAGCTCACATAGCTTCACATCAGTGTCTTGTAGAGAGCGGTTTAGTCACCCATCTCAATATCAATGCATTATAAGAGGATCATCTCTAGCCTTCATAATCCATCCAATTTCCTATTCACCCAGCTTTACATTAGTCCATTAAATGCAAATTAGCTCTTACCACTGTGTCCTACTCAGCTAGCTTCAAATTAGTGATGTGTCAAAGGATAATTTCCTGCCTCCTTTCACTACGTAAGTTTAATATTAGTATACTAAAAAAAATATTTCCTGACCTTATACCATTCAACTTGCAGACATTGAAAATAGGAACAAAGACCCTTGGAAAGTAGGTACATCCAACTAAAAATCTGATAATCTAATTAGCATAACATTTGAATATCAAACATTACTTTACTCTAACAGCTTCCAGTAGGAATGTGGGATATTACGTAGAAACACAGTTGAAAAACAGAGTGACACAATGGTGGAAAAATGTAAGCACATTACCAAAGAGATAGCACAAATTCTGCAGACTTTAATGAACTGTACTGCAAATGCCTAGCACACATGGCCATTTCTTATTGCTTCAGAAACAGGGAATGGTAAAATGTGTGTCCTCTTTCTTTGAATTGTTGCTGCCACTAGTATGTTGGTCATATATTGTATGGTCTTCTGTGTAACTGACAGCTTCAAAAATCACATGTGATGAGGGGGATTCAGAAAAGTGGGTGAAAGGGTAAATCAAGCCTTAAAATCAGGACATACCTGAAAAAATATGGACATCATGTGCAAGGGTAAATTAGGCCTAAAAATAAGAATATTCCTCCACAGTGGGGGCAGTTAAGTGGTTTTCTTCTATCCCACCTGTTTAGCTTCACCTCAGTATGCTACATAAGGTTTATTTCCTACACGTCATCACATTTGTCTTTCCCAAAGTCATGCTTGTGATGTCAAGTAAGAAGTGCTTCATTTTCCCTCATATCCTATATCCCCACTTTCACACGAGTTTACTACATAACGATTACTTTATACCATGCACATCACTCATCCAGATTTACATCATTGTGCTACATGGTAATTAGTCCCCCAGCATCAGGTTAATATAAAGACTTCACCTTCCCATTGTATTCTACTCACCCAGCTTTGCATCATTGTACTACATAATTAGCCCCCCCACATCAGTTTAATTATAAAGACTTTATCTTCCCCATTGTATTTTACTTACCCAGCTTCACCATGCCTTCAGGCATTAGAAGGATGTTTCCTGCTTTAAGGTCCCGGTGGATGATCTTGTTGTTATGAAGGTATTCAAGGGCCTCCAGGGTCTGCCGACAAACCACACAAATCTGAGCTTCTGTAAGACCTTTCTCCAGCTCTAGGAATCAAACCACAAGGCTATTATTAAGTCACTGTATGAAATAAATTAAGGCAGGTTATACTGTACATTAGTCTATGCAAGACATAATAATTTTCAGTGCTGATTTGTCTAACAGGTGTGACTAGATTTTGTCAAGGTTCATTGTATACCAATAATGCAAAGTAATGCCAGAAACTATTACCATAGTTTAATTGTCTGTCATTTATTACAGAAAGTTTTCTGTGCATTTCTAATTAAACATGTTTAGAAGTATCCTTATATTGTGTTAGTATTTAAACTTGCAGTGAGTTAAACAGATTGAAGTTTTTGCAAAACAATGCCATAAACTGATATTATCCCATGTGGTATGTTAGAGAAGATAATGGTATGTCCAAGAATGTCTATCTAGTAGAAATGTAATGAACACCCGCTTATCGTATATTCTACATTTGCCTCTGGGATAATCTCAGTTTGGAGAATGCAACAGTTATTTAGAGGGAATCTTATCAACATATCCATGCAACCAGCATATTCTCAAACACTGTTCTTTTATGTTTCATTCACACATGAGCTATACCTCAAAAAAGATTTTTGCCCTTTTCAGGTATATAATGGTCCTTTGATAGGAAAATGGAGGTTCAGTATTTGGAATAGTTCTATGCCCAATCATCCAAAGCTGTCAAGTCACATATGATGCCTGTAGTGACCCATTGCACAGTCACTGCTCTCCATACAGCTTACTAAGCAAGTAGGAAATGGAAGTAGGTCGCTAGAGCGTTCTTTTGTATCATATTAACACATCTACATACAAGTTAAAGCCACCAGTCAACTTGTGGCATGTCATTAAGACATGGGAGAAAACCAAATCCAGATAAAACCCATGTGAAGACAGGGGGTCTATGTTACATCACCGAACGCTTAAAAAGCAAATGGTGATTAATCGACCCTATGTAAGCGAAAGCTTACGATGTCAAACTGTCAAATTGCTGTTCCAACAAAAAAAAAAATAAAAAGAAAACACTTTAAACATTACATTAACTGGAGGGCTTTGCCCCCTACCCTCCCAATGTGGGGGGCTGTGCCCCCCACACACCCCCTACTTAAATATACCAACTCCGAGATCGCACTACAGTGACGAAAACGGCAAAGTAATGAAGCGGCCAAGCAAATTCTTTCCCAGGGAAAGAATTTGCTTAAAAGCTGTTTCGATATTTTACCTTTTCAGTCTTTTAAGTTTGACCAAGATGCATTTGAAAGAATGCTTCTTCAGTCTTGTAATAGGAACCCGCAGACAGGGAGGGGCATACAGACCTCAAACACAAAGCACCCCAGCAAAAAAGCAAGTCAGATAACCTCCCACAGTACTACTTACCCTTTCTCAAATATTTATTATAATTTATTGCCTTGGCAGTGGTAACTTATTGTTTGTTAGGCAGTGGTTGGGTAGATATGGCCAGCTAGGGCAGGTGAAGAACTTTCTACAATGACCTAATGCACCAGCACCAACACACTTAACAGAAAGAACAATGTTCTGGTTTGGGATGATGGTTTGGCTTCCTGCTCTCAGACTTGAAAGGAATGAACCACTCCAATAGGCACACCCATTATTTTGAAATTTCTATCCTTTGTCTATTGCAGCTTGAGTTATAGTAAGTTTACTGCAGTGTTACTCTCTCTGCATCATGTAGCATCTGTCTGAAAACTACAGCCAACGACCCATTAAATAAATTACATTAATGGGTTTTCTCAGTACCCACCATACAAATACTAAATAAAGTATGTATAGGTAGATAGCTACTTATCAAGAAAAGATATAAGTATAAACACACATACACTCTCTCTCTCTCACACACACACACACACACACACACACACACACACACACACACACACACACACACACACACACACACACACACACACACACACACACACTTGAAAATGCATTTATTTGTTTTTATTTACCAGGAGAGTCCACCTAGGTATGTACTCCTTTTTAATGGAGTCTTGAGGAAAAAAGCTTCAAAAAATTATTATAGTAAAGGAAACATTCAATAGATACAATATTTAGTAGCAAGTTTTACACAGAACGAAAAAACATTCAATAAACATGTTGCATTTAGTACAGTATTTTACACAGGAAAGGTAAAATAATTTATTTATTGTCATTTGATTACTGGGAAAATCTGAATCGGTAGGTGTCCATTTTCAGGGGCAGCCCAGGGAGAAAGTTCTAAAGTATTACAAAAACATTTTAAGAACAATAATTTTACAGTCTTCAAAAATAATACAAAAACATTTACAGTTCAAATAATCATACCAAATTAGACATAATGTTAAAACATTGGTTAAGAATAGATACAACTTGTATGACAATGATTTAATATTTTGGGAAATTTTTGCCATTTTAGAGAAATTAAAGATGTTAGTATAATACAAACATGAATTGCAATATACTGGAGATAAAAAGACAAGGTTATGGCATATTTAGAAAGAGAGTTGGGGACAGGAATTGACTGAAGTAAGGAATTGAATGAAGATGAAGAAAGGAGAGTATGGAGGTATGAATAGGTAATTGTTCATATTTAGAGATATAGTATATGCTGGTCTTGATCAAGAACAGACAAATTTTGGCTAGGAAGACTTTTGAATGGTTTTAAAGGGCTGGAGGGATGGCATTGTCCTGATGGATACAGGTAATTAGTTCCAGGCCTTAACAACATGTTATGAGTACAGACATTGCCCAGTAGATTTGATAGGTTTGTGGACAAAGTGGAGTTTTTAGTCATTGGATCATAATGACCAAGTGGGAACATAGTTGTGTATAATGTTATTTAGTGCTTGGACAAACAGATAGATTCTGGATAATTTTATGGGCAGTAAGAAGCTGTATATATGTTAATTGATGGGGTAGTTCTAACCAGTTTAGGATTTTTAGTGTTATACAGTCATGTGTTTTGAAAGGGGTATTTGCTACAAATTTAGCCAATTTATTATAACATTGCCCAAGATTTGCTTAAAAAAACATTGAAAATCATTTAGGTAGATTTAGGTAGCATTTTTACATTGTATGAACAATGGCATTTACACAGAAGTAAAATACAAAGTTGTAATATATGTACCTACAGAGAGAATAGTATGGTTTGACAAATAGCATTTGGACAGTGATCAGACAAGAGACAGACAATAGCATGATAGTCTTATTTACAGGGAAACAGTATCACTTGAGGAGGATGCTTATGGTAGTGATGAAGGCACTTTATTATATATGGCTAAAGGTAATGTATTACATTTTTAACAGGTGCATTTGTAAAAAGGAATATAGTCATAGTGAGTGCTGAAAGTGCCAAGACAGGGAGCTTACTCTAGGAAGGTCTATCATAGTAGCATTTTGTACAGTCTGATAGAGAGCCTCATGTAATCTCATATCCCTGTTAGTCAGTGCAGCAGATGCATGGCAGTAATGAGTACTGAGAGCTGTATTATTAGAAGGTCAAAAGCTGTAGTGCACAAATGGAGCTACAATAATGTTTTATCTTTTTTTAAATTAGTCGAAATATATTGGTTTATATCATACCTCTCAACATGGAGATATCAAAAATCTGGACAAAGGCCCATGGAAAGTAGGTACAACTGGCCCCAAATCAGGACACTGTTTAACATAAAATTTGCATGCATAATAATGTAACTCCACCCACTCCGGTGGAATTATGGGATACCAATGATAAAATAGTTGTGAAAATGTTCCCCAAGTTTAATGTTAACTCTGAATATACACATTCCACACAGAAGCACTGGTCTACGTTGCTTTACAACATCTCCTGCTGTTCTTGATGTGATTCACTTAGTTTCTGAACTTGGTGCATCCATCTCCTGACTCCAGCAATTACTGTCATGTCAAAGTAGCTGAGCCACTCCACTTCTGTCTTGTTTTACACATTTTGAAGTCTTTGCTATCATTTTTTTCTGATCTTCAGCTTTCAGATGCTGCTATCACTACACATCAACCACATTCAGTGTTTGCATGCCATTGACTTCTGACCTACTTTTGATAGCCTTCCCCAGCAGACTTCAGTTTTATGTTACTTCAGCTTAGCAGTTCATTTATTCTATTCAACTGGCACTGTGAAATCATCTTTCCTATCTAAACCCACCCACTGAACAGGTTAGTTTCTATTATGTATTGTCCAAGTTTACAAACAGACTCCCATCTTCTAACTACTGCATTACTTTCACAAAGTCAGAGATCTAGTAAACTGCGATAATACATTCCCAACAGCAGATCTGATAAATGCATGTCAATGGTACCCAGAATAACAAAAATATTCTTTAATTTACAGACTGTGAAATTATAAGTACATTCCAGGTAATTCACTCCTAACAATGCAACTCATGTTTTACGTTAAAAAAAACCTACGTGCCCATCTTTGAGAACCAAGGCAACCAAGGGGACACCTGGATGAAAGATTATTTGACATGTGGTGATGCAGTCCATTTCTTGTTTCCTTCCTTCCTTGGTCCACCTCCAGTTCAACTTTGAAAAAGACTTAAAAAGATGTTGCTCAAATGATAACTTTTATAAAATCCTATTTTCTTAAACTTCTTTTGAGTAAAAAAACAGTTCTCTTTATAAAAGAAATACACGCGATGCAACTATTTTGTAAGAGTGTTACTTATATTCTGTCCTCATTAAAATAAATCCAAATCATCTGAGAGTGCTGCACAGAGTTCAAACCGTCCAAATCCCTAAAATGATGCAAAAACTTCAAATGCACAATTGATGAAGAGCAATTGGGCATCGAGAAATTGTGAGATCTGACTTTTGTTTATGGACAGAAAAGCTGCATGAAAATCTCCATATCTGAGACGAATCCATCCATCCACAGCCCAATGTCCCCATTTTTCAACATGGGGTCCATGCCAGCCTACAAGCCGATTGTGAACTTCTTGTTTCAACTTCCTGAGGCTTGCTATTCTGGGCTGTCACAGTGAGGATGTTTCCTGTTAAACCCAAATCTTAGGCAACATCACGTGTAGACAACTCAACCTTCCAGAAGTGATTAGTCACACAAATAAAGTGAAGACATCTAAAATTACAAACTAAGTAACACAACAGGTATTTTTTTAAATAGCAACTTCACTTTAGAGCAGTGTTTGCCACAGGTCACTGTGCTTTTCATGTAATTTTTAACTAATTAATGGATTTCTTGAACAAGTTGCATGGTGTATTGCAAAGACTACTCATAGACATGTCACACATTAACTTAACAAGATAGCACAGAGGGAAATCATACATTAAAAGATACAACCTGGCTGATTATACTCTGCAAGTATAGAAATTAACAGTTTTAACAGCCTACAGACATTTTTGTGTTCCTGGGCCTTACTGGAAAAATCAAACGAAAATGTGTAAGCCAGTCACGTTAGAAACATTTGATATTATTTAAGTGAAAGTACAGATAGAAAAGTTGTTCAACAACAAAAAAAAAAATGTTAACTGTATCAGTCAACACTTCAAAATGTTTGTTTTAATGTGCGTGTGTATTCTCCACACTTTTGTTAGCAGTTTTACATATAACCATACATGTTAGACACAGACTATCAAGAACACACACAGGAAAAAAAAACATCAATTGCACACATCCACTCCTGCTCTAAAATGGCTATTTGGTGAGTTATTTTCTATTTTATCATGTGCTATTATGTCTACTGCTTGGCCACATATTCCAGTCTTTCAACACTGGATTCCATGTGTTGCCTCTCAATAATTCATGACTTACCATGTTATCAAAATATGAATGGAAATATGAAAGTGGACTTAAGAAGTTAAAAACAGCAGCTAATATCTCCACCGCAATTCACCCTAGTCATATAAATTTAGTGTAATTGTGTTCTCCATACCGTGCTGTTCAATGTATCTCATAATCTGTTGTCACCCAGTTAAGGAAAGCAGCTCCTAAGAAGATCACTATGCCATACAGATCTATGAATGTCAAATAGAAATGCAACAAAACAAGGAAGTACCAAAATGTTTATTTCTACAAAATGGGCATTATTGTACTACTGCAAGTGGTCACAAATGTTCATTTGATTTGCTTACAAGTTTGTAAATTGTCCCATAAAGCAACGGCAGAGCTGGAACCTTAAATCTGTTAACCAGTCACACCGTGCTACACAGCAGTTTCTTGCATAGTGCTGCTCTTGTTAGCAGCAGTAAAAACTGAGAGACTGACATGACAGTGATAATGTGAAGTGATGAAAACCTTGTGTTACAAAACAAAAAACTGCCACACATCCTGACAATTCAGATGCTACAAAAAATCAATGGTAGCATATGGTGTTTTTATAGACCCAAGCTGTTCAGGATACATAATTACTAACAAAAAAAGTTTCACCTTTCTGGTTTCCCCAAGAATTTAAGAACTTTATAATTAGGATCATTCTGTGCGGTACATTTGATCTGAAAAGAATCACCTGAGTTTCGGCACATACGAGCTTTAACAGATTACAGCACATGAAAGTGTCACTTCAGATTTATGTTAACTCCTTCCATCTTCTGTGCTGTGTATTTATTATTTTAGTTGTCATATACTTAATTTTGTTCTTAATGCTGGGATCAAATAACTCAATGCCAAAATCAATCCTGAAGACATCTATGAAGTGTGTGATTTTATTTTACCTATTTGCTTTTTGTTGACCAGGTTGCACCTCTGTGCTGTTAAAATTGCCACATTCAGAAGTTTGCCAATATGATTGATTAAAACACTAACTAAAGCTACAATCACATCAAAGCAGAGTTGGGGCATACCGCAGGCTGAACTCTTTTCCATCTTTTCAATAAATTGAAAAAACAAGTCCTCTTTCTTAGAAACTTTCTCTTAGTTTCAGAGCCCAAAAGACTGCATATAAAAACAAGACTTCCCGAACTGGGTATGCTGTTTAAATGTACAGTTCACCTTAACTGTTCATCTGCCAAGATGGACAATTTTAAAATAGGCCTTTTTATATCTTCTACTGCAGCTTTGCAAATGCCCTTCTTTGATCATGGCTATATATGGATGATGGGGATGAGTTTGTGTAATACTCACAACTTCTCGCAGCTCTTATTCTTTGCCTGTCAGACCATCAACATTGTGTATAGAGGCAGTACTGTGCAAGCTTGTGTGTAGAGATGTTCACTAACAAAACAGCAGTGTCAAAGAAGCCAATACTAATGACTAACAGCAAATCAGCTGATTTCCAGTTTTAACTTACTTCACACATTCTACACAGTTTTAAATGCAAAAAGCGTTTTCTTCACAGTGCAAAAAAATCACAATAGAAAAGTTCTATGAAATGAAACACCATGAAGGAATACTTAAGATTAACAGACAAATGCAAACACTTAATGACCCCTGCAGAAGTCGGAAAGCGTGAACAAATGAACTTCCAATTCCAATACAAACAACGTTCTTCTCTTCTCATTGTTATTTAAATCAACAGGGATGGAGACAAAACGATGGACAGAAGAATATGACAGTCTTCTGCATACTGTGTGTTAATTTCCTTTTACCTGAATATTTTGACATCCTAAATCATCCTTATTAACATGCAAGTCCATGTTCAAGTGCATTCTTTCTATGGACAGCACAGTTCCAAGCCCTGATATAATGACTAAAATTAAAGGTTGTTCATTATGATGGGTAGCATATCCAGAACAGGCAAACACGAGTGGACGAGGAGACCTCTACCACCCCCATCCCAAAACACAAAGAACCCTGATGCAAAATAAGTCCCTTATAACTTTTTCTTAAATAAAATGCCCCCCCCCCCAATAAAAGAAGTCCTGCTATCCCTTTGACAACAAAGCCCTGGTGTGGTCTGGAAAAAAATTTGATGTGCTGAATAAGTTATTGTTTAAATTAATAAAAATGTTTTTAAATAAAATCTACTGTTGTCACCCCCAATGCATGTGCGCACGCACGCACGCACACACACACACACACACACACACACACACACACACACACACACACACACACACACACACACACACACACACACACACACACACACACACACACACACACACACACACACACACACACACACACACACTCACAACTGTATACACCTAAAGGAAACAAAGCACTGATGTGTTTCTTGACAAACCACTGAGAAGTAATTCAACAACTATGCCACTGCAAAAAACAAAACCAGGATTTGAAGGGGCCACTTGGGAATTCAAGGCACCCTATTTCACCCCCCCCCCCCAAAATGGGAAATGCTGAGGAACTCAGTACAGTTGAGAGGTACGGTATACTCTTTTACATTGTTCAGGTTCCGGCACTGAAATCATGAATCACAGAGTTGTGATCCATAAACGCACAGTAGTGCCATTCCTGCCAATGACAGTGCAGCATGCTCACCAAAATGAAAATATTTCCTTCTGTCATTTACTGACCCACTCCAGCAGGGGATGTGTCAGTCACTTGATGAGAGAGAGTAGCATGTGTATGACCCATCACTGCAAACATTCAGTGACATCCATATGACCAAGCCTTTGACACAGATCAGGCAACCCACTGCAACTATTATAACCTACCCTGAGGTTAATTGTAATAGATATAGGGGTGAAGGTGGCACAGATGCTGCATGGGAGTTGCAGGGAATTTTTGTCCACCTCATAAGAAAATCCTCAATGGTTTTCCCATTTGATCATCCAGGTTCAACAATGACTGCAGCAGTGGTGATAAGGTAAACTAAATTCATGAAGGAGCAGCATGGAAGATGAAGTGAGTGGGAGCTGTACTGTTCCAAGTGGGAGGTGTGCTGTTCCAAGCATTTCTTCACATGACAACCAGGGAGTCAGTCAGCTCCTGGTACAGGACAAGCAGTAATCAATGCAGTTTTAGTGTGTGTGTGTGTGTGTGTGTGTGTGTGTGTGTGTGTGTGTGTGTGTGTGTATTAAAAATAGGGAGCGAGCCTCCCCATGAGTCCTAAAATCCTACCATACAACATGTCATGTATCACACAAATCAGATCTATAGTTTATCCCTTTTTCTGTTTATGTGTTTACATATTTATTTTTGTATGAATCACTGTTTCCCATTCATTCCAGTAGGATATAATAATTGTGTAAACTCTGTACTGAACAAGACTAACATAGTTTCCTTATTTATGAAAATGAGTTGCTAATATGTTTTAACTGACATTGTAAATGTGCTTTTCTTTTTTAATTTTATTATGTAATTTATATTTTTTAATTTAATGCATTTCATTTCTATAGGATTAATGTTATATAAGTATAGTGCTTATTGTGTGGTATGAGCATATATTTTTGTCTGTTCAGTGTATGAAATATAATTTTTTCCATACGTTAAAACTGGGCTAAGTTAAATTAATTGGTACAGTGTTTCAGTGGTTTGTGATGCACATAAAGTAGTAATAAATTTCTGATGATATGCACTGAGTGATTACTAAAAATATGTACGCAGCTGCACATTGTATACATAATTATGGATATGCTGCAGAGTATTTTTTCTTGTGCCTGTGAGTCTTAAGCCCCTCTAGTAAGTTGTGCTATTTTATTATATTTGGTCACACATAATTAAACATATATGTATGCAATAATGCTTATGAGAATTTTGCTATGACTAAAAGAAATCACATTGTACAAGTGCAAGATAGTTTTTAGATTTGTGTGGGAAGGAGCATGATGATTTCTAATAGTAAAGAGAATGTTTCTAATGTTCTGTGAGAGTATGAGAATCATCTGGAAAGGCAGCACAAATGTTTCCCCAATACTGTTTCCGTAACTTTCTAAAATATTAAAAGCTCTAAATGTAGCAAGAATAAAACATTGCAGTTATGAGTATTTTAATGAGAATTATGAATCATAGTAATCAGAATACTGCAAATATCTTATGCAATTATTCGGACTTATTTTCTGCATTAGGAGGTTTACTAGGGAAATATTGCATGAAGACTTCACCAGAAGGAATGCTATTTTTGCATTGAGAAGAGCTATTGTTACCCTAGATCATTGAAAGAGTATCAAGCACAAACTGAATGGAGAAGAGCTATTGTTACCCTAGATCATTGAAAGAGTATCAAGCACAAACTGAATGGAGAAGAGCTATTGTTACCCCAGATCGCTGAAAGAGTATCAAGCACAAACTGAATGGAGAAGAGCTATTGTTACCCTAGATCATTGAAAGAGTATCAAGCACAAACTGAATGGAGAAGAGCTATTGTTACCCTAGATCATTGAAAGAGTATCAAGCACAAACTGAATGGAGAAGAGCTATTGTTACCCTAGATCATTGAAAGAGTATCAAGCACAAACTGAATGGAGAAGAGCTATTGTTACCCTAGATCATTGAAAGAGTATCAAGCACAAACTGAATGGAGAAGAGCTATTGTTACCCCAGATCGCTGAAAGAGTATCAAGCACAAACTGAATGGAGAAGAGCTATTGTTACCCTAGATCATTGAAAGAGTATCAAGCACAAACTGAATGGAGAAGAGCTATTGTTACCCTAGATCATTGAAAGAGTATCAAGCACAAACTGAATGGAGAAGAGCTATTGTTACCCTAGATCACTGAAAGAGTATCAAGCACAAACTGAATGGAAAGTTTTGATGCAACTGTTAAGCAAGCAGAATTGACTGAACAGGTCAATAGTGTGGTGATCGACAAACTTTTCTGTACTTGGAGGATATAATGTATGTGCCATTACTTAAACATGCTTTTAAGATCAAAATGTATATCAAACAGTAGGTTTACCTCCATTCATAGTTGCTGATTTGATTGGATCGGTAACAGTGTCTACATATTTTTGAGAGCATCTAAAAGCCAGAAGCCAACAAATCATTTCAGGACTAGAAATTACCCATGCATAATTCATATCAGTGGAATTTAATATAACATTGTAGGACTCTACTATACAGCATCTGTGTGCCCTACAAGGTGTGAGGATTTCCTGACTAAACTTCAGCATTTAAAAAAACTCAACATCAAATAAATATGCTAAAATATTAATTGACTAAGGGGAGGGCTAATATTCATTTTGTCATATGCAATATGAGTGCAAGCTGTCTTTTATATATTTTGCAAGGCCGTTCTGAGTCACAAACTACTTCCTATTTACTGCCCAGGATTACCACTGTTTGGCTTAGGCAGTAAGGTTTGGCATGCTGTATGCAAATGCAGAACATCTTGAGTGGAATCTGTTTAAATGACCTTCTTAGCATGCTGACCAGTTTCAGAACTTGCAGGATTCAGAAATACTCAAACTCCAAAAGTGCAGGGCAGGACAGGGTTCAAAAGGCATTATGTGCAGCACACACCTTTGTCTTGTGGTAGAAAAAAAAACTGGAATCACTTCACCCAGATAGTCAGTGGAGGTAAGAAGTACTGTGTGAGAATGACAGTGTATGCGTGTGCATTTCAACGCGCGCGTGTGTGTGTGTGTGTGTGTGTGTGTGTGTGTGTGTGTGTGTGTGTGTGTGTATATATATATGTGTGTGTGTGTGTGTGTGTGTGTGTGTGTGTGTGTGTGTGTGTGTCTGTGTGTGGGTGTGTACGTGTGCATGCGTGCTTGTGTGTGCGCGTGTGTGTGTACTGAGATGGGGGAGGGTCAGCACCTACGTGTGCTCTTCTTTTTAGATTCATAGATTTGTAGATTGTTACAAGGTGTTTTCCCGACAAAATAATGATGTTCTGTATCCAAATAGAACATTGAGGGCCAAGCAGTTATAAGTTACCGCTTTCCATAAGGGGCATGGGTGCCAGACCAGGGACAAATTTCCTATTCCCCATCCACTGGTCTAATTTATACTTATTTATTTATTTTATTTATTTGCAGTTTAACCAGGAAAGTCCATTGTGCCAAGATGAGCCCTTTTTCAATGGCGGCCCGGGGAGAAAAGCTCCATGTATAGACATACAAGTCAAAAATGATCAGAAGTAATACAATATTAAAAATACAAAATTGAAGTACAAAATCAAACAGAAGTAATACAAAAACCAATAATGCAAAAATCAAGAGAAGTTGATACAAGGTGTTATACATTATAAAAGTAATAGAGATGTACTAGTGTGAATAAAAACAGCAGAGAGTGTTTATGTAATTAGTGATATTAGTAGCTTCTGCACCAATTTGGGGTGATAATTGATTGTAAGTGGGAAGAAAAATACCTACAATAGCTAGTGAAAAAAGAGAGAGTAAGCATGTGTAATAGGTAGAGGAGGTGGTGAAATAGGGAAGGCTGATATTAAGGGGAAATTATGGAAGAAGGATAAAGGGAGAGGGAGTAAGTAGGTAGAAGTTAAGAGGGATGAGAGCAGGAACACTCCCAGGTAGAAGAGAGGTAGGACTGGAGCAAGGTCTTGAATGTGGAGAGGTCCTTGGTAGCTCGAATATGGGGGGGGGGGTCCATTTTTGTGCTAGGGAAAATGACAATAGAAGTTGTCCAGGGGCATGTAGGGGTCTGTGCACTTCTAGGACATTTTAATTGTTGGATCTGAGTGAGCTGTCAGGAAGATGCATGGTTAGGATTGAGGAGAGGGAGGGGCATTGGGATGGCTTGAAGATGAGTTTATGAGCAGTGGAGAGCTGAATATAAGTGAGATAGTTGGGGAGCTCTAGCCAGTTCAAGGTGTGTAAGGCACTGCAGTGGTGAGAAGAGGATTTGGAGCTGGTGGTGAATTGAGCTATTTTGTTATAGCATGATGCTAGTTTGGTCTTAAAGGTTGCATGTAGGTTGGTAAGGAGAGGGACTCCATACATGAGAGAGGGAAGGAGGTAGGTGATAGAAAGGATACGCTTTGTAGAAGGGGTAAGATAACAATGGTGACAGTATAGCATTCTGAGTTTTTGGTGAGTTTTCTTGATGTTAATTTGAAGGTGGATGTCAAATTTTAATTGTTTGTCGATGAGGACACCTAGGAGCTTGGTATGGGGGACTATTTCTATAGAGGTTAAGTTCTGGCTTACAATGGAAAAGGAGTTTTTGTCCATTTAGATATTTTTGGATGGGGTAAAGATCATGAGTTTGGTATTAGAGGCACTGAGGGCTAGGTGATTATTTAACATCCAAGACTCAGTGCTGTTGAGGGCAGCCTGAGTTGCATGTTGGAGTTTGGGGAGAGATTTGGCAGTGCACATAATGGTTGAGTTATTTGCATATTGAACAAGTTTAGCATTTGGAATACAAAGATGAAAGCCATTGATGTATATGTTAAAGAGAAGAGGACCCAGGATAGAACCTTGGGGAATGCCTGTCAAAGTGTCAAGGTAGGAGGAGGTACAGTTTTCCACTTGACAGCCTGTTGTCTATTTGACAGATAATGGGAAAACAACCAGCTGATGGAAGAGGAGGAAAGATTAAGATGAGTGAGTTTGGACAGGAGAAGACTATGGGAAATGGTGTCAAAGGCCTTGGATAGTCATGTACGTGGTTGATGTGGTCAAGGAAGGATAAAAAGCCTGTGGTGGTACTGTGTCCAGGTCTGAAACCATGTTGTGTTGGGGTCAGTAGGTGGTTAACAAGAAGGTAGGGTAGGAGTTGCAAATAAATGCATTTTTCAAGAATTCTAGAAATAGGTGAGAGAATGGCTATGGGGCGGAATTTGGAAATGTCAGTGTTGTTGCCCCCTTTGTGTAAGGGAATAATAAACACTTTTTTTCCAGAGGAGGGATACATAGGACTCTTGAATGGAATGGTTGATTAGGATACAGATGGGAAGAGCTATACTGTCTGCAGTTAATTTGAGGAATTCAGTAGGTAAGTTGTCTGGTGCATTGGAGCATGGTTTTAACTTTTGGAGGAGTTTTTTTATGGTGTTAACAGGAATGGGTTTAGGGGTGAAGGGATGGGAGTGGATTTAACTGGAGGGAGAAGTAGATGAGTTGAGGGAAGTTGGGCTGAAGGGGGTACTGAGTTGGTGGGGAAGGATGTGGTGAGTTTAGCTATTGATTCTATGAAGAAGGAGTTAAATTTGGGGGTTATGATATGATCTGGAGAGCTTGGGTCAGGACAAGGGTTTCTTTTCTGCCAGGAGTTTACAGAGTGGAGATACTGCTCCAAAATTTCTTAGGGTTGGTTTTGTGATTGCTTTGAAGCTTGGGGAGTAGTGGGATTTTTGGTCAGAAGTGATTTGTTTTTTAACTCCATTCTGAAGCTGTTTGTACTCAGTTAGGAAGTTAGGTGCTTTGTATTTTTGGTATAGTTTCCATGATTTATCTCAGATGTGCATGAGGGATATGGTTTCCTTGGAAAGCCAGGGGGCTATTTTAAATTTAACTCTCTTAGTTCTAGGAGGAGCAAGGCTGTTTAGTAGGTTAATGAAGGAAGTATTATAGTAAATAACAGTGTCATCAAGAGGAAGAGATTTCAGAGGGTTCTCGTTTCTTTGTTTTAAGTAGTAGGAAAATGTTTCAGGGCTGAAGTTAGTGAGGGTACGGGTAAAGATATAGTTATGTTGTAGTTGTATGGGGGAAGGTGATTGATATGCAAAGGCAGGAAGATGATCACTAAGGGAATCAGGTAAGGTGCCACTATTTGAGATATTATTGGGGTGGGAGACTTATATCCAGTCCAGAATGGTACCAGAGGAGTTCTCTTTGTTAGGTCTGGTTGGAGAGGTAATTAACTGGATGAATTTGAAGAGGTTTAGGTTTTGTGAAACTGTAGATGAGCGAATGGAGGACCAGTTGATGTTTACGTTGCCTAGGATAATTGTTTCATTAGTAATATTAAATGAGAACCAGGAAAGGATATCCTTGAGAATGAGGATATTGTTTTGAGGTGGTATATAAAGGGCAGCTATGCATATGTTTTTGTGGTTGTTAATTTTTAGGAGGGGTAAGGTTATTTCAGCAGTAGTGAACTGAGGTAAAGGGTTGGTGTAGGGTGTTACTACTAGAGAGGAGGAAAAGATTAGGGCTACTCCACCTTTCTTTTGTGTTCTGTCATTCCTTATGACACTATAGTTGGGGGGTGATTTCAGGGTCTTTCAGGTGGGGTTTGAGCCATGTTTCAGAAATAGATAGTATGTCTGGGTGGTTATGGAAAAGCCAAGCATGGAAGTGGGTAATTTGTTGCAAAGGCTTTGAGCATTTAAAGTTGCAAAAAGGAGAGGTTTGTGGAGAGAGAGTGAAGGTGTACAGCTTAGCTTAGTATTTTGGCCTGCAGGCGGTCCATGGTTGGGGTGTACATCTCCAGAAAGGAGAATAGAAATAAGTTTGAGAAGGAGGGCTAGATATGTTTTAGATTCACTAGGGTTGGAGTTAGGAGGGAGAGAGTATATTAGGTGTTGGTTGTTAGGAATAGAGGCTCTATTTGAGATGAAGAGGAGCATTCTATTAAAGAGGAGAGAATCATTATAGTGGTAGAGATGAGGGGAGATATAGGCAGAGTAGGAGGCTTTGCTTTTGAGAAGAGAAGAGGTTGTGTGGTAGAGTGGGGAATAAGAAATGTGGGAGAGATGTGAGGTGGAGTAGCAGGCAGAGGGAGATGGAAATAAGTATGAAGAGTAGTGGTTGGGTGGGAAAGGTGTGCATGGTTATTTAAAGCAGTTATAATTGGAGTGGATTGTTGGATGTAGTATATGAGGATTAGGTGATAGGTGAGGTATTATGGGGAGTATGGGGAGTAAATAGTGAATAAGCTAAAAGGTAGGGGGGTGTGAGTAAGAAATGGCGGTGGAGACAGTACTTAGAAGGGAAGGCTGCAGTCAAATATGATGAGGTGAGAGGAGCTTGTTGTGATAGACTGAGAGTAATATGGGAGTGTCTTGATGTGCATAAATGTAGAACTTGTGGGGGGGTGGGAATAGGGGCAGGGTAGGAGAGCAGAGTGAGCCCACAGGGCGAATGGAGCGGGCAGAGCTGAGAAGGAGGAATGAGTCAGGAGACAGTCCAGCAAAAACTATCAGTGAAACACCTCAATTAAGTAGCACAGAGCAGCTGGTAACCTCTGGTGAGTTATATCATCAAATGGGGAGTTGGGTCTTCAAATTAAAAGGTGGTGGCTTCTAAGGTAGGATACTTTAAAACAGGGAGAAGTATATTCATGGGGTACTAGGGAGCAGGACAGTATTGAGTTATAACTAACTGGGATTAGGAGTTTGTGAATGCTGCCATCTAGTGGGGTAGTTAATTATTTTGACAAAATTTAACTATTCACAAGAAAGAAAGCTGGTGCAAGGAGAGGGAAGAGTAAGGGATAGAGGACTGCTTTAGAGCTGCTGCTGTGCATGACGCAGAAAAGCCGCCAGCTGCCTTGAATAGAACTGGGCAAAGACAAATAATTTCTAACCAGATGAAAAGGTTTTAACGTACATTCAATATAGACAGGAGATAGAAGGTAGATTGAACCAGTGGTTCTGAACAATGTCACTGGTTCACTTTCCTTGAGAAGGAATGACCACAGTGCTGTAGATGGGGGGGGGGGGCACCCGTGATTCAGAAGGCACAAGTCAGCTGTAAAAGAAAAAACTAAGTTAAGAACTAACATAAACTGGGTAATAGACAAACTCAGCTTCACATGGATGGGAAGCCTGTTCCATAGGAGGGGTAGTCTCTGAAACACATATCTGTCTCTCCAGCATGTTCTGTTTAAGTCATACCTGTACTACAGTGCAGGTATAACATGTCTTTCTGCATAGTTTTTTCCAACTGTGTAGTGGAACAATTCATAGCTGTGCAAATTTCTGAGTAATAAGATTTTGTCATTTAGGGAATATGAATCAGTACTTAGGACAAAAGTGCAAATCAGCATCGGTAGAGGGTGGTTTGTGCCTGAGTGCTATTTATTTTGTAGAGATACCACAGTAATTTTCTAAGCTGTCCAAAAGAATAGTGAGATCCACTTACCAAAAACAGATGAGAGATTGAGAAAGACCACGATGGAAATATGATGCTGATCCCTCAAGTCTAGGAGCCCATTAAAGGTTCAGGTAACAGTCAACTCAGTATTATGTATAGTTATAAACCCAGACTAGAAAGGATCACTGATGCTGTAATCTCTCATTTTAGATTCCAGCTGAATGTACACTGCTTTCTCAAGTATCTTACCAACAAATGAATGGTCTGAAATTGGACTGTACTGATTCAGATAGTCAGGATCTAAACCAGGCTTTTTGAGGATGGTAGTTAGCTAGGCCTTCTTTAACTGAGATGAAAAAAACCCTTCTGCAAGTGATGTGGTGATAGTGAGGAGAAGAAATCAGCCAGTGACTCCTAATGTTGCCAGTACAAGCATACTGGGACATGGATTCAATGCTCATGTAGTATTATACAATATTCCACAATTTCTGCAGTCAAATGATAGGAAACGAAACCAAGAACGTAACACCCACTGGGGCTGAATCGGCATATAAACATACGGCAACCACAAAGTGCAGTTAAATCCACCAAAAGCAACGTTGCAATAGATAAACTGAAACTGAATCTTTCAAAATAACAAAACAATATATTTATTG
Organism: Protopterus annectens; assembly: GCF_019279795.1. Classification (NCBI taxonomy): domain Eukaryota; kingdom Metazoa; phylum Chordata; order Ceratodontiformes; family Protopteridae; genus Protopterus; species Protopterus annectens. The sequence goes on from NC_056743.1 coordinate 1,279,086,249, forward strand.
AAGTGAAACACGACTAAGCGTTTTCGCCAGCAATCTGGCTTCCTCAGAGTCGTTCAACTTACATTAAAATGCTCTTTATATATTAACCATTCAAAGCTCATTGGAACAGTTCATAGAACACACCCCCATATATACAAAACCCTGTGACCATTACAATTAAATATATCAGCTACTAAAAGTCACATATCTACACAATAACAAGTTAAAAAACATTAAATAAAAAATATATATAATTATAATAATTTATACAACTCATATATGGTGATGTCATATAAATATGTTATGTCTAAGATTCATTCCTAATGTTCAATAATGCATTAATAACACAACCTCCTACATATTTGATAATAAACACAATAATAATATCAAATTGGCAACCAGATAGGATACTGACCATTCCTTAAAAAAAACAATACATAAACATGTAATGCTACAAACATAAAATATACAAATGTTGGTACCAATAATCGTTGTTTCCTTTAAAATATTATGGTACTCATGATACCAACTGGGACCTAAGTTTTAACATGGGTTTAATTGAAATATAGTCGTTCAAACCCGGGGGCCTACAGGCATCCAATCTTAATTGCCATTCCGTTTCTAAAGCCCCCACTTTATTGACTATATCTCCCCCTTCTCCACAGTCTAAAACCCGTCCTATAACAAAAAATGTAAATTTGTTAAAATTCAAACATTTAGTACTGTGTAAATAAAGTGCATTGTGCTTGTCCTTCTTCCTTATGGATCTAACATGTTCTGCGATTCTGTCCTGCAACCTTCTAATGGTCTTACCCACATAGTATGCCTCACAAGATAAACATGATGCCAAATAAATTATGTTCTTCGTGCAACAGTTACATTGTCCTGGACAAGAGATGGTGTATTTGTAGCCATGTACACATACATAACCACCCTCATTGATATATCTACACCATCTACAAAAACCACACTTTTTCATAATAGATTTATACTGACTCTTACTTTTTCTCTCCAAAATACTTTTTAAATTGTCCCCCCTACTGTGCACAAAAACTGGTTCTAGGCCCAATATTTTCTTGATTTCATCACTCAATGCAAAATTCCAAGTGTTTTTTATTATGCCAATCAATTCCGGTGATTTAGGGTTATATTTTACAATCATCTTTATATCAGACCCCTTTGTTGCAACATCAGGATTCTGTTCTCTCATGTGTCCTAAACCAGTGAGCAGAACAGGTGCGTATCGCCCTTTCCTTTCCCTCAACACATCCCTTCTCACACTAAGTAGGAGCTTAAGTGGGTAACCACGATCCAAAAACATACCTATCAATTTAAAAAGCTCCATTCTAAATTGTACATCACTACTAACCAATCTTGAGGTTCTCACCATCTGTCCTTTAACCACTCCTTTACGATGGTGAAATGGATGACAACTTGAAAAGTGTAGTAGTGAGTTAGAATAATTTTCTTTTCTAAAAATATTACTTTCGAATTCCATCTCTGTTTTACTGATAGTCACATCCAGATAATTAATACTATCCTTATCCCAGTGAAATGTAAACTTCAGAAAATCTGTTGTAGTACCTAGATATTCAATAAACTCAATTACAGTATTCTCATCACCTTTCCAAAAAATTAAAATGTCCTTCAAAAATCGGTTGTACATTAATATGTTTGTCATGTATCTGTCTGAAGAAAAAATGTGCTTTCTCTCCCATGTAAGCAACACCGCATTGGCAAATGCTGGCGCGCATCTCACACCCATCGCTACTCCTGACTTTTGTTGAAATAAGTCACCTTCAAAATTAATGAAATTGTTGCTAAGCACCAATTCCATCAACTCACATATAAAATTAGCTTTTGTCATCGTAAAGGAGTGGTTAAAGGACAGATGGTGAGAACCTCAAGATTGGTTAGTAATGATGTACAATTTAGAATGGAGCTTTTTAAATTGATAGGTATGTTTTTGGATCGTGGTTACCCACTTAAGCTCCTACTTAGTGTGAGAAGGGATGTGTTGAGGGAAAGGAAAGGGCAATACACACCTGTTCTGCTCACTGGTTTAGGACACATGAGAGAACAGAATCCTGATGTTGCAACAAAGGGGTCTGATATAAAGATGATTGTAAAATATAACCCTAAATCACCGGAATTGATTGGCATAATAAAAAACACTTGGAATTTTGCATTGAGTGATGAAATCAAGAAAATATTGGGCCTAGAACCAGTTTTTGTGCACAGTAGGGGGGACAATTTAAAAAGTATTTTGGAGAGAAAAAGTAAGAGTCAGTATAAATCTATTATGAAAAAGTGTGGTTTTTGTAGATGGTGTAGATATATCAATGAGGGTGGTTATGTATGTGTACATGGCTACAAATACACCATCTCTTGTCCAGGACAATGTAACTGTTGCACGAAGAACATAATTTATTTGGCATCATGTTCATCTTGTGAGGCATACTATGTGGGTAAGACCATTAGAAGGTTGCAGGACAGAATCGCAGAACATGTTAGATCCATAAGGAAGAAGGACAAACACAATGCACTTTATTTACACAGTACTAAATGTTTGAATTTTAACAAATTTACATTTTTTGTTATAGGACGGGTTTTAGACTGTGGAGAAGGGGGAGATATAGTCAATAAAGTGGGGGCTTTAGAAACGGAATGGCAATTAAGATTGGATGCCTGTAGGCCCCCGGGTTTGAACGACTATATTTCAATTAAACCCATGTTAAAACTTAGGTCCCAGTTGGTATCATGAGTACCATAATATTTTAAAGGAAACAACGATTATTGGTACCAACATTTGTATATTTTATGTTTGTAGCATTACATGTTTATGTATTGTTTTTTTTAAGGAATGGTCAGTATCCTATCTGGTTGCCAATTTGATATTATTATTGTGTTTATTATCAAATATGTAGGAGGTTGTGTTATTAATGCATTATTGAACATTAGGAATGAATCTTAGACATAACATATTTATATGACATCACCATATATGAGTTGTATAAATTATTATAATTATATATATTTTTTATTTAATGTTTTTTAACTTGTTATTGTGTAGATATGTGACTTTTAGTAGCTGATATATTTAATTGTAATGGTCACAGGGTTTTGTATATATGGGGGTGTGTTCTATGAACTGTTCCAATGAGCTTTGAGTGGTTAATATATAAAGAGCATTTTAATGTAAGTTGAACGACTCTGAGGAAGCCAGATTGCTGGCGAAAGCGCTTAGTCGTGTTTCACTTCAATAAATATATTGTTTTGTTATTTTGAAAGATTCAGTTTCAGTTTATCTATTGCAACGTTGCTTTTGGTGGATTTAACTGCACTTTGTGGTTGCCGTATGTTTATATAAATGATAGGAAACCTCTTGGCCAGCTCAGTGTATGCACTTTAATAAAAAGTCATTATAGATATTCCAACTGAACTCTTGCTACTAGGGAGATCTAACATCCCCATCTCTACAATGCAAGTAACTTCTGACATATCTCTGTAGGTAGGATCATTCCATTAATTTTCTGCTGCTGCCTCATTAATGCTGCCTTAAGTATAGCTGGACTTTCATCTAGGACTTTATAAATCCTGTCTGTTGGTGGAATGCTTAGCTGTCCCCACTCCAAGCTGTTTTGTTATCTGTCCTGCAGCTGTGATAATGAAACAGCATATGGGACTGATTTATGCATTAAGGACTATAACCCCTTCCATTCAGCATACTAAGACTTTCACTCTACATAATATCAGGGTCCTCTAACAATTGCAACAAACCGTACAGGTGAGAACCATACTAATGGTACATTTTCAACACTGGATACATCACTTTCATCTACTCCCTGTGGGCAAGTTATAAAGCATGTCTAACATTATGAGGTGTCTGCATTACAAATGGTCTCTGTAAGTAAATTTTATGTGTTAGAGATGGTACAAGTAAAGGAGGTTCAGATGAACCAACAGAGCAAAAATAAATAAATCAATAGACGCATTTTACAGAGGTAGCATGGCTGCCTCACAGCAAGAGGTTCTCCTGTTCGATTCACGGCTGGAGTGCCTTCTGTGTGGAGTCTGCATGTCCTTCCCGCAGTCGAGTGGCCTCTGAAAGACATGCGTGAATGGGCGCGCCTTCGCTGAAGGTTGGGCATCGGGCTGGCAACTCGGCACCATAAAAAAAAAATCTACTGCCAATCATTAGCGGACCAGAGTTTTGCTGTGGCAACCCCTAACCGGGAAAAGCCGAAAAGACAAACAACAATCTCTAGTGCCATTTTCTGTTTGGTCTATCCCCCACTAAAGTTCTGCATATAATTGTATGAAACACAGACAAACAAGAGCACATGGTTGGAGACCTGAATATGTCATCTTTTCACAAGATGCAAGCAACTGAGAGTAAAGATAGTATCCACACTGAGGCAACCTTGTGAATTTGTGATTTTGGTAGAAAGAAGTGATAGCCATAGAAACTGTAGGTGTAAGCCATATTTAGCATTTTACTTACCAAGTATGATGTCATCTATAGCACCACCAGGACAGAACTCGATCAGAATCTAAGGAATGAGAAAAAGGAAATTAGTTATCCACTGTCCCGGCAACACTTAACATGAATGATATTGCAAGCACTGTGATTTTGTTTAGTAGGTTGTAGAAGGTGAAACAAATTAAACAAACAGAGTTATCCTCTCAACTGTCCTAGATTTCATAGAATGTCCCTGCTTTGGCTCAGATTTTTGTTACATCCCTCATAAAAAGTTTAGATTTTCTGATAAATCACTCATGACTACAGAGAGTCAATAATGCCAGCCGTTGGAATTTCATACTTCGTATTGTTCCCAAAATACATTTTGATGAAAAACCTGGTGTTCTGTTTTGTGAATTACAGTGATATTTTAAAAAAAATTGCTGATATTGGTCATTTTTACCACTATAACTTTTGACTTTGTCCAGAATTTTTGAGCAAAGAAGTTGAGAGACATGATCACAGGAACCATGAAAGGAGTGAAACAACAGAGACACTTAGAACAAGGAGCAGTCAGCATATAGGACTGAGGTGCAAAATATGTTCAGAACTTGATATAGAAGGGTAGGTGTCTTAGTTGTATTGGACACAATCTCTAGAGAAAATTATACTGCACGTTGTAAGTGTTTATTACCAGTCAATATGTGTTGTGGTGCAGTATTACAACCGAGGTCACTGATGACTAGAATGTGATTTGTGTTTTACTGTGGGATTCCTAGAGGATTAAGCTGCTTATGAAAAGGATCATGCTCTGAGTGGTTTCCATTCCTTCTTCAAGCCTGCTTCACTGAACAGCTGTGCACCCTGCAGCACAGCAAGCAAGAACCTGTGCTTTGGGGAGATCAGGGTAATTTATGCCCTGCTGATAAATTAAGTATGTATGTTCTGCCCTGAGGTGATTCGCTTAGTAGGACTATTTAGCCCACACAGTAGTACTCTGCCCTAATCTTTGACTTATTCTTTAAGAAAAATGACCTGATCCTAGATGTCTGGATAAGCTGTGTTTTAAAACCATCAAAACTGTTCATAAAAAGCCAGTTTTGGGTTTGTGGAAGTGTTGTGTTACTGCTAAACATGACATTTAGAAAGCTTTGCCATTATGAAGTATCTCCTGCACTGTTATATGCTTTTGCCTTAAGAAGGTCTTCTGATAGGTATTTCTAAATCAGTGGACTTACTTGCAAATGCTTACCACTTGGAATTCATTACACAAAATCACATAACCATAGAGGGGGAAATGTGATTGCAAAGCATGCTACCCCCTCATGTTTTGCAGTAATACGGTGCTCCATTGCTGACCTAAAATCAGCTTTTTATGAGTGATTTTGCTTGTTTGGTAAAAACAGCTTAAGCCAACACCCGTAATAATTTGAATTCTCTTTTTGCCTCTGTTTTTATAAACAGAAGAGGTTTGGAAGTGCTGTAGAACATTCTGGGACTTTAATAAACTGGTAAGTAGAAGACCACATGCAACTTTACACCAGATGAACATACAGCTTGAAACAGTGGCAGCATCACCAGATGGGAACACACATGACACACTGCTTTCAGTTGCTTTGAGCTGTTATACATTTCCTGTAGAGATCGTACCATTAACTCTAGCTTGCTGTTACAGTCTAGCTTCTTTTTATAAAAACCTGTAGATGCCATATGTCATAGTATCAGCTTTAACCTGGCTCCAGCTTACACCAATAAAGGAGTCAGTTCTCGTATATTTTTCTAGAGCAAACTCTTTGCTAACGGTATGGTGCAGTTTCCATGCTGATCACAATAAACAGAGAGATACAGTAAACAATAACCTGTCCTAGTTACAGCATTGAAGTTCAGTATTATAACCTCACAGGGCCAGCGATTACATCATTTAAGATTACTAATTAGAAGGTTTCACTCAATGTACACAATGGTTAATTGCATCTGTTTGCTGATATTTATACCTAAAGTTGTTATGGGAACTGCAAATACTTTATAATCGGTGGTAATAAGCAGTTGTCTTAAGAGACCGTTTTTTTGTACATCTCTACATACATAATGTTTATTTGATTCATTTTTACTTTGCTTTTGTTTTCCAGGTTTGTCTGTCTAGGTTTGGTAAAAAAAAAAACTTTTCAGCAGAAGCCTGGGGAGAATCCAACAGATTACAAGTATTTTTAAGCAAACATTCAGTAATGGTGTGACATTCAGTAATTGTGTGAACAAACATTAAGTAATATGTATTAACAATTGCAAATACATTTGCTAATTAGATTACAGTCATATGAAATAAAGACAATTATTAGTGTAAAAGATACTTATGCATTTAGTAGATGCTGAACATTCAAAACTTGAAGAGGTGCATTAGTGGGCTTGTTACAGACAATAGTGTTTATGATTAGTGCATAGAAATTCGAAGAAACGGAAGTGAGGGAAGGAACTTGAGGGGGCAGAAAATGTTAATATTGTAGTTAAGAGGTGAGGTATTAAGCAGGTTCAGAGAATTTTATACGGCTGTCATAAGGTCTATGTTACAAGTATAGAGATGGGGTAGTGAGCACGTCGCATAAACTATGTATAAGGCTTGGAGATGCTAGCAAAACTATTCAGGTATTGGTGACAATAAAAGGCAGGTGTAGACTAATATGTAAAAAAGTTTACACATAAAGTATACTCTACTTCAGAAGACAAAATTAAACAAGATATCCGTAAAAAAGTTCAAGTATTTTGTAATAGGTCTGTGTCTAAAGGACATAAATGAACATATGAGTTTAATGGGTCCAAGAACTCCCAAGCTTAAACATTTACATTTTACTGATGACCGTGCATGTCTGTTTACATTAAAGACCCAAAGGGACTTCCTATATCTTCAGTCCTTCCCTGCCCCTTTTGCTTCTGCCTTTACTAGCCGGCCTCATCTGCTTTCACTTGTTTGGGACCTTGTCTAATTATAAATGAGGTTCATATATTGCATTAGTAGTCTGTTCTACTCCTCTTCTTCTCCTTCTGAAAATTAAACTATCCTTGCTGAGTAGGTTTTGGGATCAGCCATGTTTTCTTTCACGCCTTTACCATTAACCTTCAAAGACTTTTGTGATATCCTCTAAATTGCTGACACTCACACTTCACACAGTACTCCAAGTGAGAACAATCTATAGCCTCAATATGGTCAGAATCCAAGTCACTTCACTCCACTCCACTGAATATTATGACCCACCTCCACCGTTGTGGACACCTAAAGCATTTCTATCTCTACCGGCTTATTTGACTAGGTTTTCAGCTAGTTCGCATTGCTCTTCTTTTCCTCTCCCTCTGGCGTGCTTTCCTCTGCTAATAGCTTCACTGTTATTTTCATGTTCACATTCTGTTCATAGATATGTTATACATACATGCATTACTTTATGCTAACTATTGTTTAATTGTTATGTTTCACAATGTGTGTCCTTCCTTTTGCTTTTAGTACAGTTCAGTCTAAAAGTAATCCTTTGTATCATGAGGTTAGAGCCACAAGGCATCTTTCTCTCCCCTACCCCTTTACTCTGAACCCACAAAGTTCTCTAATGAGCCATGACAATACCCCTCACTGGAGATAAACAGAGGAAACCGATGCCTCCTTTTAACCACTACACCTCACTTTAAATAGATGTCGGATCATATAGTGAGACTACACTACACTACACTACATATAAATCATAGTTAAAAAATGGGACATTATGTGTAAAGAGAAAATGGAGTCCATGTTGTGCACTGACAGCTTGGTCCCAAAATGTTTCTCCTATTTGATGTCTCTAAAGGATAAAGCCACATCTCCATATCCACCTAGTATGCCTTAGTGACACAGAATGCAGCTCACACCCTTGGTCTCCGTTGGGATGTACTCTGCAACTTGGAGAAAACCCCCAAGACAAAAAATGTGGTCCGTAAGTCTCTCACTAATAACTAACTACTCATTCTGGTTTCTGTGTTTGGGTTTCCAGTAGGCTCAGTAAAACACCTGCTTCCATACCATCTCAATTGCTCAGATTTAAGCACAAAACTGTGATTTACTCCTAGATTTATTCTCGTTCCACCTAGCTTTACTAATGTTAAAAAAGGTGGAATTATTTTTTATAAACATTAATTACAAAAACACTAAAATAAGTCTGTGTAAAAATTATTTATTGCTAACAGGATGATGGTCTTATACTTCTTAAACTATTGCTGTGTAAAATTAGCATGTTCCTCTTTTAAAGCCTCTTCTGTGATTTTTGAAGCCCATTTTAACAACTGGAGGTTGAGGTATATGTCTGTCTCTGCGCCAAGAGAAAAGTAAGCTGTATTTGTTTCTGACCTTTTCACATCCTAGCCTGTGTCTTTCACACAGCCAAAGGCTCCAGCCTCAAGGATTGAAGCTAAGAGAAAATAATTTGAGTGACTTATGAAATACAAAGTGTACCTTACAGTGTAGAAATACTGGATGGAAAACTACTTTTTTTTATTTTATGCATATTAGCTTATTTCTGGTGAATTCAGTGAGCTGGGCGTTTTCTATCTTTTACAGTAGATTACAACTGACCCTGATTAGTGTTTTATCACTGGAGGTCTGCAGCACCATCATGCAGGTCTCCACTATATTTTTCTTGTTCTTGGTGCTTTTCATAGGTAGGTACTAGGCTATTGGCCCTAGGGCCTATATAAGCCTAGCCAAAAGGCACCCTGGCTTTCGCCACCCCAAAAAATTATTTTCCTGTGCCACTGTCGAGCAGAGCCGCAGAAGTGATCCCCGGGGTGAATTTCCTATCTCCCATCCAATCATCAAGATTTTTCTTGAAGAGTGCTAATGAGGAGCTTTGTTTGATATAGATATGTAGTTTGTTCCAGAGTATGAGAATTCTCTGGGACAGGAATCTATCCCTCCAGCATGTTCTGTTTATTGTGGTGACAAGGTTTAGGTCCCTAGAGTGTGTAGCATGGAGGGATTGGGATTTCTTTAAGTGGAGCATGTCTAAAAGCTCTGGGTTTGACATAGCTTTGTGTGTTAGACAGAGATCGCCTCTGAGTAGGCGATATGCGACGGAGTAAAGCTGAAGTTTTTTGAGACGGTCTGCGTAGGGCATCTGTTTGAGGCTGGTAATCCTCTTTGTGAGGTATTTCTGTGGCCTTTCCAGTTGTTGTAGATGTCATGTGAGGTACATACCAAAAGGGGCATTGTACTCTATAATGGGTTTAATGAGTGACGAGTAGAGGGAAACAATGACCTCTTTTTTCCTGGATGAGAAACCTTTTGTGATGAGGTGTGCCACGTAGAAGGATTTCCTGACTACTGTGGCAATGTAATTATCAAAAGAGAGACTACTGTCCACCTGTGTCCCAAGGTCTCTTATCACACTTTCGGTGTTAAGTAGACTACCGCCTATGTGGTAGTTCATGGGTACAGAGTTTTTACAAAAAGGGATGACAATGCACTTTTTGGCATTGACCTGAGGTCATGGCTTTGACACCAGGCATCTGTCTCAGCAAGGCCCTTTTGTAGGATGTCCACATCTTTTGGAGTTTTTATTATGGCTCCTAGTTTGCAGTCATCTGTGAACTTCGTTAGTCAAAGACCTTCTGTGTTGGCCTGTACTTCATTGAAGTAGATACCAAACAGGAGAGGACCCAGGACTGAACCCTGTGGTACTCCACTTGTCACTGGTCTGAAGTTGGATTTGGAGTCTGCTACTTTTACAGTGTGGGTTCTATCAGTGAGCCAGTTGACAACCCATCTTGTGACATAGGGATTTATACCTAGTTTAGTGAGTTTATCTATAATTCCAGAGTGGGGGATGGTGTCGAAAGCCTTGGCGAGATCTAGATAGGCTGTGTGAACCACCTTACCCTCATCTATGGCTTTGGTGACTGCTTCAAAGAAGTGTATCAGGTTTAGGAGACATGATCTGCCTTTTACAAACCCGAACTGGGTGGGGTCCTGAGTTTGGAGATTACCATTGTCATTGTTTATAAGTTCCATGATGATTCGTTCCATAGCCTTGCAGACCAGGCTCGTTAGGCTAATGGGGTGGTAGTTTACGGGGTCTGTGGTGGCTCCCCCTTTGTGGAGTGGGATAACCATTGCTGTGCACCATTCAGTGGGCACATAGCCTGAAGTGAGGCTATGATTGAACATGGTACTTAGGTGGGGTGCCAGTTCGTTCTGTAGTTCAGGTAGAACACAGCCTGGGATGTTGTCAGGTCCCATGGATGCTGTGTTCTTGGCTTTGGATAGTGTGTTTTTTACCTGTGCAGCCATGATTACAGGAACTTTGCATTCTTCTGGTATAGAGATGGGCCCTTTAGGGGATGACAGGGGGGTAACGTTAGCACTGAACCTGGATGTTGGCAATATCAGTTGGTTCTGTATATTTAGTGCCATTGTGCTGTAACTCAGAGCAGATCTGAGTGTTGCCATTGAGATTCTTGACATAGCTATAGAATGCTTTGTGGTTGTCTTTAGGGTCAGTGGCGATTTTGTTTTCATAAGTAGCTTTGGAGGATTTTATGAGGGATCTCAGCTTCTTACTGAGGCTGACCAGGGAGTTTCTCCAATCATGGGATTTTACTCTTTTTTGCAACAGTTTCTTTCTTCTGTTGTAGAGTTTGCTTATGGCAGGGGACCACCAGATTGGCTTCCTTTTTTTGGAGGATAGCATCTTGGTTCTGTTAAGGATTGCACAATCCATGCACTCGTGTAAGTGCTTATAAAGTGCATTTGTGTAGGATTCAGCAGTCATACCTCTACTGTCCGTCAGCATGGGTGTCGTGAAGTTTGCCACTTCTGTCTTAAGAAGCATGAAGTTGGCTTTGCAGAAATTTTTTACTGTGGTTTCCCTAATGGGGGGTGGGGGAGGGATGTGGAGATCTAGGGTGATTAGCTTGTGGTTGAATCTGACCAACGAGGAATTGACCTCTGTTGTGGAGCACCGGTTGCCCATGTTGGTAATAACCAGGTCTAGGATATTGCTGTCCCTGGTGGGGGTGTGGATAAGCTGATCCAAGGCATTGAAATTTATGAATTCCAGAAAATGTGAGCACAAGAGTTGGTACATGAGTAGTTTTCCCAGTTAATGGTAGAGTAGTTGAAGTCACCCATTATTAGGGTGTTAGGTTGTACTCTGATATTTTCCAGTGTATCAAGAAATGAGGAGTGGGAATCCTGGGGCATGGTGGGGGATCTGTAGCAAGCTGCAATTTGGATTGCGGTCTTGCCCAGAGTTAGTTGCACTTGGATAATCTCGGATGCATTATGCTGAACAACTAGCCTGGAGGTCTGGATATCCTTAATGAATATGGACATGCCTCCGCCTTTAGTGCTTTGGTCCAGGTTAGGTGGCCGAAAGGTGTGGTATGAATTATAGCCTGGTAATGCAGGGGTACTCTCTGGAGCCTTGACCCAGGTCTCTGTCACTGCACAGATGTCGATGTTCTCCATTTTAAGCAGCGTCTCGAGTGAGTGCATTTTGAGGTTTAGACTTCTAGCATTGAGTGGCAATACCCTCAGATTCTTCTTGCCTGTACCTGTTACGGAGGTGAATTTGTCATTTGACCCTTGCCTAAAAAAGGCACTAGAGCCTTAGCCAGTATCCAGAATCCCAGGGGAGACAGGTGCAGGCCATCTCTGGCAAAGCATCATGGTTTGACGATCATGTCATCCCAGGCAGACAGATACTGGATCCCCTTAGAATGACACCAGAAGCTTAGCCAAATGTTGAAGTCAATCATTTTGTCCTTGTACTGTGTTATCATTCCAGGTGATGGCAGGATGCTACTCTGGGCTAGGGTCATACCTGCCTGGGTTACAAGATTGGACACCTCCTCCATGTCCCTTTTCATGCAGTCCAAGGAGGTATGTCTCAGGTCATTCACAGCAACATGGACAATGACAGAGTCATATTTGTACTTGCTGTGGAGTGACCTGAGTGCATGCGTTATGTGGTGGATCCTGGCACCCGACAGGCAGCTGACAGTAACTTTCTCCTTGTTTAGCCTGGTGAGTGGAACATTAGTGTGCCTGACTGTAGATTCACCTATGACTAGAGTGTTGGGTACGTTATTATGCCTTATGGGCTGTGGTTGAGTGGCACACTGAGTTTGTGGGCTATGTGTCATTTGGGTTGTGTTGGGGGGTGGATGTTGCTTGTCTTTCTGCTTTGGAGGTCCCTGTTGCTTGGGTAGGTATTTACTAAGAGCCTCCGCGAATGTAGGTGTGTGTTTTGTGTTTCTATGTGTGTGTTTTGGTGGTGTAGGTTTTGAGGGACTATGTGCTGAGTGTGGTGTGGTGCAAGTGTTTACCTTCTCCTCTTGACTGTCTAGTCCAGTCTTAGGTGAAGAGAGCTTTGCTTCCAGTTTGGCTATATAAGTGCATCTCTTATAGGTTGTTGTGTTGGGTGGTAGGAGGAGAGGGTTGTCTGTGTACATGAGGCAATTACTGCATTGCCCCAAGATGCCCAGATTCGTCAGGTAGACAGGAGAAAACACCGGGAGGTAACCCTTAGACATGTCTGGATAGGTGCTTATTTGTTAAGTACTAGAAACTGTTTTCCTCTAGACAGTGAGGAAAGTTGAGTGCTTTAGTAATTTCTAGCTTACTTAGTGCTTACAATAAGCTCTGAACAAGTGCTGAGCTCAAAGAAACAGACAAATGCTGAAACAAAAAAACTGGCTAGTTATAAGAAATAAAATTAAGCTAGAAGGCTTCCCTCCAACACAGAAAGGCTTGGGGGCTTAGAAGCCCACAAATAGTCCTGGACACAGCAAATCTGTATCCAGACTAGACTACCCACAGGAAAGGCAGGAAACAAGCTTAGATTTTTTTTTTTTTTTTTAAGTGGAAAGAGAGAAAGGAGTAGCAGAAACTAAGCTGATTGGCCTTCTCAAATGTTCTCCCTGTATTAGGTAGAATGAGGTAATGACACTAGACTGGGAGGAGGGTCCCAGATCAAATTTACAGTAGGGGCGGGCAACTGCAAAGCCACCAACTTAGTCTAAGCTGTAGTCCAGGTGACCTCAGTCAGCCAATGACCTTAAACAATTCTCTCTCTCACTGAAATGCCTGATGGCTTTGGCTAAACCAAGGTGTCCCTGAATATGTGCTCAGACACACAGCCTCCCCAAATACTAGGCCCAAATACAAGCCTGAATATGGACAGTGCTACAAATATCCACACTACTTCAAAACAAACTGCAGAAATGTTTCTCACAGCTGCTGTGCTTCCCTGGCTCCAGCGTCAGCTCCTAGCTTGGGCCCCTGCCCACCCTGCCCTAACCTGCTGAATATAAGCTCCTGTGCTGTCTGACTGAAAGCCTACTCCACGAACTTAACTGGAAATTGTAAGGCCTTCTGTTCCCTGAGTCCTCCCTCCACAAGATTACAAGAAACTTGGGCCCCTGCCCACCCTGCCCTAACCTGCTGAATATAAGCTCCTGTGCTGTCTGACTGAAAGCCTACTCCACGAACTTAACTGGAAATTGTAAGGCCTTCTGTTCCCTGAGTCCTCCCTCCACAAGATTACAAGAAACTTGGGCCCCTGCCCACCCTGCCCTAACCTGCTGAATATAAGCTCCTGTGCTGTCTGACTGAAAGCCTACTCCACGAACTTAACTGGAAATTGTAAGGCCTTCTGTTCCCTGAGTCCTCCCTCCACAAGATTACAAGAAACTTGGGCCCCTGCCCACCCTGCCCTAACCTGCTGAATATAAGCTCCTGTGCTGTCTGACTGAAAGCCTACTCCACGAACTTAACTGGAAATTGTAAGGCCTTCTGTTCCCTGAGTCCTCCCTCCACAAGATTACAAGAAACTTGGGCCCCTGCCCACCCTGCCCTAACCTGCTGAATATAAGCTCCTGTGCTGTCTGACTGAAAGCCTACTCCACGAACTTAACTGGAAATTGTAAGGCCTTCTGTTCCCTGAGTCCTCCCTCCACAAGATTACAAGAAAGTATGTGTACTGTTGTAGCTCTGCACTTTAATAGTTGGTACTACTAGGTCGCAGTACGCTTCCCTGCCAGACTAGCCAGCAGCCACTACCTCCTACTGCACTCTCTATTTGTTCCCCTTTCCTCCAGTACCTCCCTTCTTCAGTCCTCTACCACCTTTCCTCTGCTCTCCCCCTCTCTGCTGCCCTGAACTCTCAGCCTTCCCTTCCTTTTCTCAGCCCTCCTCTACTCCCTGTCTGAAGTCTTTTCCTCTCCCTCTGTCCTTCTCCTTAGCATTTTTCACTCTATCCCAATTTCTCTGCTCATCTCAGTACCCTCCCTCCGCTCCTTCTCCTACATTTCTTACCTTCACAACTCTGATAAACCTGTTAAACTTACCTTCTAAATACTCTCTTGTAACTGATTGTCTTCTGCTTTTCTCACCTCCTCTGGCTCCTCCCGCCAATTCCCGGCTTGTATCTACTCTCTCTATCCATTTTTCTCCTTCCCCACTGTCCCCTCTCTTCCCCTTTCCCCACCCACTTCCTCCCTTACTCTTTATAACTCCCGCTAACTAACAGCCGCCATCTTTATTACCCTGCTCTTCCCCTCAGCTGCTGTGCTTCCCTGGCTCCAGCGTCAGCTCCTAGGTAGTATGTCTTTGGTATTTTTTTTTGCTTAAACTTCTGGAATATTGATTGTACTTCTGTTCTGTGGTATATGTGTGTTTTTTGTACTTGCTCACTGATTTTTGCAGTCGCCGCATACCGTGAGCGTTGCTCGTCAGCTGGTGCCTATTTTTTTCGCAAAAGCCTTATTGTTTGCAGGCGTTTTCCCATCTACCTATCTTAAATTTCAGGTTTCTACCTGTGCAGACCTAATCAGGACTAGTCGCCAATTATTTTTTGTCCTGCAAGTGTAATTGGACTGTTCATTTCATTTACAATTCCTGCTAGGTGCATACGGAATATTATACTAGTATTCTCGCCCTCTGCAGCCTGCTTATGGCTCATGCTTAACAGAAATGCAGGGCTGCCCCTTGTAATCCATTCTGATGTGTATATGCGATTGGTTTTGCTTGCATATTACTCTCGCTTCTAGTGAGCTGGCGCTAAACGGCGTCCTATTCAGCTTGAAACCTGCTTGGTTGAGGGTGTTCAGTGTAGCGACGCTTTCTCGTTACATTTACTAGCTCTCTACCTGCATTCCTGCTACAAGCCACAAGATATAGTGACATTACCTGGTGTAGTCTGGTACAGGCATTTGCTCTTACAATTTTTCTTTTTTTTAACCATGTGCTAGCTCCTGGCTGCGTTTTAGTGATGAGCATGCTTCTGTTATTGGCTTAACTCCGTGCTAAACTCAGTATTCCCAACTTAATGTGACTCTGAATACAAGCTGTGTAAATAGTTGCTAATCAGTATCTGCATTAATTAGTGTAAAATAACTTCATGACTGCCTCACAGAATCTGTAATCAACGTAGACACTGAATACAAGCTTAGTCGCTAAACTGCATTTGCTTTGTGTTGTGTAAATTAGATTCTTGTCTGCCTCACAGTATTCTATAACCAATGTACTAGCTGTGTAGGTTGTCGCTGAACTGTTACTGCATTAATTGGGGAAAGATAATTTCATTACAGCCTCATAGTATCTCTAGGTAATATAGGAACTAAACACAAGCTGTATAGATAGTCGCTAAACTATCGATACTTTATTTGATGTAATATAACGCCATGACTGCTTGACTGTGTTTACCTTTTGTCTCTTGGTTATCTTAGCTTATTCGCACTTTGCATTTAATTTGAATACAATAACCTTCTGAATGCCTGACACTGTCTCTTACATTACTTATGCCATTCTAATGCTTACACCACTCTTCTTTCCCTGTTTTTTTTCTATTTTTACAGCTTGGGCCCCTGCCCACCCTGCCCTAACCTGCTGAATATAAGCTCCTGTGCTGTCTGACTGAAAGCCTACTCCACGAACTTAACTGGAAATTGTAAGGCCTTCTGTTCCCTGAGTCCTCCCTCCACAAGATTACAAGAAAGTATGTGTACTGTTGTAGCTCTGCACTTTAATAGTTGGTACTACTAGGTCAGTGCGCTTCCCTGCCAGACTAGCCAGCAGCCACTACCTCCTACTGCACTCTCTATTTGTTCCCCTTTCCTCCAGTACCTCCCCTTCTTCAGTCCTCTACCACCTTTCCTCTGCTCTCCCCCTCTCTGCTGCCCTGAACTCTCAGCCTTCCCTTCCTTTTCTCAGCCCTCCTCTACTCCCTGTCTGAAGTCTTTTCCTCTCCCTCTGTCCTTCTCCTTAGCATTTTTCACTCTATCCCAATTTCTCTGCTCATCTCAGTACCCTCCCTCCGCTCCTTCTCCTACATTTCTTACCTTCACAACTCTGATAAACCTGTTAAACTTACCTTCTAAATACTCTCTTGTAACTGATTGTCTTCTGCTTTTCTCACCTCCTCTGGCTCCTCCCGCCAATTCCCGGCTTGTATCTACTCTCTCTATCCATTTTTCTCCTTCCCCACTGTCCCCTCTCTTCCCCTTTCCCCACCCACTTCCTCCCTTACTCTTTATAACTCCCGCTAACTAACAGCCGCCATCTTTATTACCCTGCTCTTCCCTCAGCTGCTGTGCTTCCCTGGCTCCAGCGTCAGCTCCTAGGTAGTATGTCTTTGGTATTTTTTTTTGCTTAAACTTCTGGAATATTGATTGTACTTCTGTTCTGTGGTATATGTGTGTTTTTTGTACTTGCTCACTGATTTTTGCAGTCGCCACATACCGTGAGCGTTGCTCGTCAGCTGGTGCCTATTTTTTCGGCAAAAGCCTTTTGTTTGCAGGCGTTTCCCATCTACCTACCTTAAATTTCAGGTTTCTACCTGTGCAGACCTAATCAGGACTAGTCGCCAATTATTTTTGTCCTGCAAGTGTAATTGGACTGTTCATTTCTTTTACAATTCCTGCTAAGTGCATACGAAATATTATACTTGTATTTTCGCCCTCTGCAGCCTGCTTATGGCTCAAACTTAACAGAAATGCAGGGCTGCCCTTGTAATCCATTCTGATGTGTATATGCGATTGGTTTTGCTTGCATATTACTCTCGCCTTCTAGTGGCGCCGCTTAAACGGGCGTCCTATTCAGCTTGAAACCTGCTTGGTTGAGGGTGTTCAGTGTAGCGACTTCTCGTTACATTTACTAGCTCTCTACCTGCATTCCTGCTACAAGCCACAAGATATAGTGACATTACCTGGTGTAGTCTGGTACAGGCATTTGCTCTTACAATTTTTCTTTTTTTTAACCATGTGCTAGCTCCTGGCTGCGTTTTAGTGATGAGCATGCTTCTGTTATTGGCTTAACTCCGTGCTAAACTCAGTATTCCCAACTTAATGTGACTCTGAATACAAGCTGTGTAAATAGTTGCTAATCAGTATCTGCATTAATTTGTGTAAAATAACTTCATGACTGCCTCACAGAATCTGTAATCAACGTAGACACTGAATACAAGCTTAGTCGCTAAACTGCATTTGCTTTGTGTTGTGTAAATTAGATTCTTGTCTGCCTCACAGTATTCTATAACCAATGTACTAGCTGTGTAGGTTGTCGCTGAACTGTTACTGCATTAATTGGGGAAAGATAATTTCATTACAGCCTCATAGTATCTCTAGGTAATATAGGAACTAAACACAAGCTGTATAGATAGTCGCTAAACTATCGATACTTTATTTGATGTAATATAACGCCATGACTGCTTGACTGTGTTTACCTTTTGTCTCTTGGTTATCTTAGCTTATTCAAGCACTTTGCATTTAATTTGAATACAATAACCTTCTGAATGCCTGACACTGTCTCTTACATTACTTATGCCATTCTAATGCTTACACCACTCTTCTTTCCCTGTTTTTTTCTATTTTACAGCTTGGGCCCCTGCCCACCCTGCCCTAACCTGCTGAATATAAGCTCCTGTGCTGTCTGACTGAAAGCCTACTCCACGAACTTAACTGGAAATTGTAAGGCCTTCTGTTCCCTGAGTCCTCCCTCCACAAGATTACAAGAAAGTATGTGTACTGTTGTAGCTCTGCACTTTAATAGTTGGTACTACTAGGTCGCAGTACGCTTCCCTGCCAGACTAGCCAGCAGCCACTACCTCCTACTGCACTCTCTATTTGTTCCCCTTTCCTCCAGTACCTCCCTTCTTCAGTCCTCTACCACCTTTCCTCTGCTCTCCCCCTCTCTGCTGCCCTGAACTCTCAGCCTTCCCTTCCTTTTCTCAGCCCTCCTCTACTCCCTGTCTGAAGTCTTTTCCTCTCCCTCTGTCCTTCTCCTTAGCATTTTCACTCTATCCCAATTTCTCTGCTCATCTCAGTACCCTCCCTCCGCTCCTTCTCCTACATTTCTTACCTTCACAACTCTGATAAACCTGTTAAACTTACCTTCTAAATACTCTCTTGTAACTGATTGTCTTCTGCTTTTCTCACCTCCTCTGGCTCCTCCCGCCAATTCCCGGCTTGTATCTACTCTCTCTATCCATTTTTCTCCTTCCCCACTGTCCCCTCTCTTCCCCTTTCCCCACCCACTTCCTCCCTTACTCTTTATAACTCCCGCTAACTAACAGCCGCCATCTTTATTACCCTGCTCTTCCCCTCAGCTGCTGTGCTTCCCTGGCTCCAGCGTCAGCTCCTAGGTAGTATGTCTTTGGTATTTTTTTTTGCTTAAACTTCTGGAATATTGATTGTACTTCTGTTCTGTGGTATATGTGTGTTTTTTGTACTTGCTCACTGATTTTTGCAGTCGCCGCATACCGTGAGCGTTGCTCGTCAGCTGGTGCCTATTTTTTTCGGCAAAAGCCTTATTGTTTGCAGGCGTTTTCCCATCTACCTATCTTAAATTTCAGGTTTCTACCTGTGCAGACCTAATCAGGACTAGTCGCCAATTATTTTTTGTCCTGCAAGTGTAATTGGACTGTTCATTTCATTTACAATTCCTGCTAGGTGCATACGGAATATTATACTAGTATTCTCGCCCTCTGCAGCCTGCTTATGGCTCATGCTTAACAGAAATGCAGGGCTGCCCCTTGTAATCCATTCTGATGTGTATATGCGATTGGTTTTGCTTGCATATTACTCTCGCCTTCTAGTGAGCTGGCCGCTTAAACGGGCGTCCTATTCAGCTTGAAACCTGCTTGGTTGAGGGTGTTCAGTGTAGCGACGCTTCGTTACATTTACTAGCTCTCTACCTGCATTCCTGCGGCTACAAGCCACAAGATATAGTGACATTACCTGGTGTAGTCTGGTACAGGCATTTGCTCTTACAATTTTTCTTTTTTTTAACCATGTGCTAGCTCCTGGCTGCGTTTTAGTGATGAGCATGCTTCTGTTATTGGCTTAACTCCGTGCTAAACTCAGTATTCCCAACTTAATGTGACTCTGAATACAAGCTGTGTAAATAGTTGCTAATCAGTATCTGCATTAATTTGTGTAAAATAACTTCATGACTGCCTCACAGAATCTGTAATCAACGTAGACACTGAATACAAGCTTAGTCGCTAAACTGCATTTGCTTTGTGTTGTGTAAATTAGATTCTTGTCTGCCTCACAGTATTCTATAACCAATGTACTAGCTGTGTAGGTTGTCGCTGAACTGTTACTGCATTAATTGGGGAAAGATAATTTCATTACAGCCTCATAGTATCTCTAGGTAATATAGGAACTAAACACAAGCTGTATAGATAGTCGCTAAACTATCGATACTTTATTTGATGTAATATAACGCCATGACTGCTTGACTGTGTTTACCTTTTGTCTCTTGGTTATCTTAGCTTATTCAAGCACTTTGCATTTAATTTGAATACAATAACCTTCTGAATGCCTGACACTGTCTCTTACATTACTTATGCCATTCTAATGCTTACACCACTCTTCTTTCCCTGTTTTTTCTATTTTTACAGCTTGGGCCCCTGCCCACCCTGCCCTAACCTGCTGAATATAAGCTCCTGTGCTGTCTGACTGAAAGCCTACTCCACGAACTTAACTGGAAATTGTAAGGCCTTCTGTTCCTGAGTCCTCCCTCCACAAGATTACAAGAAAGTATGTGTACTGTTGTAGCTCTGCACTTTAATAGTTGGTACTACTAGGTCGCAGCTTCCCTGCCAGACTAGCCAGCAGCCACTACCTCCTACTGCACTCTCTATTTGTTCCCCTTTCCTCCAGTACCTCCCTTCTTCAGTCCTCTACCACCTTTCCTCTGCTCTCCCTCTCTGCTGCCCTGAACTCTCAGCCTTCCCTTCCTTTTCTCAGCCCTCCTCTACTCCCTGTCTGAAGTCTTTTCCTCTCCCTCTGTCCTTCTCCTTAGCATTTTTCACTCTATCCCAATTTCTCTGCTCATCTCAGTACCCTCCCTCCGCTCCTTCTCCTACATTTCTTACCTTCACAACTCTGATAAACCTGTTAAACTTACCTTCTAAATACTCTCTTGTAACTGATTGTCTTCTGCTTTTCTCACCTCCTCTGGCTCCTCCCGCCAATTCCCGGCTTGTATCTACTCTCTCTATCCATTTTCTCCTTCCCCACTGTCCCCTCTCTTCCCCTTTCCCCACCCACTTCCTCCCTTACTCTTTATAACTCCCGCTAACTAACAGCCACCATCTTTATTACCCTGCTCCTCCCCTCAGCTGCTGTGCTTCCCTGGCTCCAGCGTCAGCTCCTAGGTAGTATGTCTTTGGTATTTTTTTTTGCTTAAACTTCTGGAATATTGATTGTACTTCTGTTCTGTGGTATATGTGTGTTTTTTGTACTTGCTCACTGATTTTTGCAGTCGCCGCATACCGTGAGCGTTGCTCGTCAGCTGGTGCCTATTTTTTTCGGCAAAAGCCTTATTGTTTGCAGGCGTTTTCCCATCTACCTATCTTAAATTTCAGGTTTCTACCTGTGCAGACCTAATCAGGACTAGTCGCCAATTATTTTTTGTCCTGCAAGTGTAATTGGACTGTTCATTTCATTTACAATTCCTGCTAGGTGCATACGGAATATTATACTAGTATTCTCGCCTCTGCAGCCTGCTTATGGCTCATGCTTAACAGAAATGCAGGGCTGCCCTTGTAATCCATTCTGATGTGTATATGCGATTGGTTTTGCTTGCATATTACTCGCCTTCTAGTGAGCTGGCATGCTAAACGGCGTCCTATTCAGCTTGAAACCTGCTTGGTTGAGGGTGTTCAGTGTAGCGGCGCTTTCGTTACATTTACTAGCTCTCTACCTGCATTCCTGCCTACAAGCCACAAGATATAGTGACATTACCTGGTGTAGTCTGGTACAGGCATTTGCTCTTACAATTTTTCTTTTTTTTAACCATGTGCTAGCTCCTGGCTGCGTTTTAGTGATGAGCATGCTTCTGTTATTGGCTTAACTCCGTGCTAAACTCAGTATTCCCAACTTAATGTGACTCTGAATACAAGCTGTGTAAATAGTTGCTAATCAGTATCTGCATTAATTTGTGTAAAATAACTTCATGACTGCCTCACAGAATCTGTAATCAACGTAGACACTGAATACAAGCTTAGTCGCTAAACTGCATTTGCTTTGTGTTGTGTAAATTAGATTCTTGTCTGCCTCACAGTATTCTATAACCAATGTACTAGCTGTGTAGGTTGTCGCTGAACTGTTACTGCATTAATTGGGGAAAGATAATTTCATTACAGCCTCATAGTATCTCTAGGTAATATAGGAACTAAACACAAGCTGTATAGATAGTCGCTAAACTATCGATACTTTATTTGATGTAATATAACGCCATGACTGCTTGACTGTGTTTACCTTTTGTCTCTTGGTTATCTTAGCTTATTCGCACTTTGCATTTAATTTGAATACAATAACCTTCTGAATGCCTGACACTGTCTCTTACATTACTTATGCCATTCTAATGCTTACACCACTCTTCTTTCCCTGTTTTTTCTATTTTTACAGCTTGGGCCCCTGCCCACCCTGCCCTAACCTGCTGAATATAAGCTCCTGTGCTGTCTGACTGAAAGCCTACTCCACGAACTTAACTGGAAATTGTAAGGCCTTCTGTTCCCTGAGTCCTCCCTCCACAAGATTACAAGAAAGTATGTGTACTGTTGTAGCTCTGCACTTTAATAGTTGGTACTACTAGGTCGCAGTACGCTTCCCTGCCAGACTAGCCAGCAGCCACTACCTCCTACTGCACTCTCTATTTGTTCCCCTTTCCTCCAGTACCTCCCTTCTTCAGTCCTCTACCACCTTTCCTCTGCTCTCCCCCTCTCTGCTGCCCTGAACTCTCAGCCTTCCCTTCCTTTTCTCAGCCCTCCTCTACTCCCTGTCTGAAGTCTTTTCCTCTCCCTCTGTCCTTCTCCTTAGCATTTTTCACTCTATCCCAATTTCTCTGCTCATCTCAGTACCCTCCCTCCGCTCCTTCTCCTACATTTCTTACCTTCACAACTCTGATAAACCTGTTAAACTTACCTTCTAAATACTCTCTTGTAACTGATTGTCTTCTGCTTTTCTCACCTCCTCTGGCTCCTCCCGCCAATTCCCGGCTTGTATCTACTCTCTCTATCCATTTTCTCCTTCCCCACTGTCCCCTCTCTTCCCCTTTCCCCACCCACTTCCTCCCTTACTCTTTATAACTCCCGCTAACTAACAGCCGCCATCTTTATTACCCTGCTCTTCCCCTCAGCTGCTGTGCTTCCCTGGCTCCAGCGTCAGCTCCTAGGTAGTATGTCTTTGGTATTTTTTTTTGCTTAAACTTCTGGAATATTGATTGTACTTCTGTTCTGTGGTATGTGTGTTTTTTGTACTTGCTCACTGATTTTTGCAGTCGCCGCATACCGTGAGCGTTGCTCGTCAGCTGGTGCCTATTTTTTTCGGCAAAAGCCTTATTGTTTGCAGGCGTTTTCCCATCTACCTATCTTAAATTTCAGGTTTCTACCTGTGCAGACCTAATCAGGACTAGTCGCCAATTATTTTTTGTCCTGCAAGTGTAATTGGACTGTTCATTTCATTTACAATTCCTGCTAGGTGCATACGGAATATTATACTAGTATTCTCGCCCTCTGCAGCCTGCTTATGGCTCATGCTTAACAGAAATGCAGGGCTGCCCCTTGTAATCCATTCTGATGTGTATATGCGATTGGTTTTGCTTGCATATTACTCTCGCCTTCTAGTGAGCGCGCTGCGCGCTAAACGGGCGTCCTATTCAGCTTGAAACCTGCTTGGTTGAGGGTGTTCAGTGTAGCGACGCTTTCTCGTTACATTTACTAGCTCTCTACCTGCATTCCTGCGGCTACAAGCCACAAGATATAGTGACATTACCTGGTGTAGTCTGGTACAGGCATTTGCTCTTACAATTTTTCTTTTTTTTAACCATGTGCTAGCTCCTGGCTGCGTTTTAGTGATGAGCATGCTTCTGTTATTGGCTTAACTCCGTGCTAAACTCAGTATTCCCAACTTAATGTGACTCTGAATACAAGCTGTGTAAATAGTTGCTAATCAGTATCTGCATTAATTTGTGTAAAATAACTTCATGACTGCCTCACAGAATCTGTAATCAACGTAGACACTGAATACAAGCTTAGTCGCTAAACTGCATTTGCTTTGTGTTGTGTAAATTAGATTCTTGTCTGCCTCACAGTATTCTATAACCAATGTACTAGCTGTGTAGGTTGTCGCTGAACTGTTACTGCATTAATTGGGGAAAGATAATTTCATTACAGCCTCATAGTATCTCTAGGTAATATAGGAACTAAACACAAGCTGTATAGATAGTCGCTAAACTATCGATACTTTATTTGATGTAATATAACGCCATGACTGCTTGACTGTGTTTACCTTTTGTCTCTTGGTTATCTTAGCTTATTCAAGACTTTGCATTTAATTTGAATACAATAACCTTCTGAATGCCTGACACTGTCTCTTACATTACTTATGCCATTCTAATGCTTACACCACTCTTCTTTCCCTGTTTTTTTTCTATTTTACAGCTTGGGCCCCTGCCCACCCTGCCCTAACCTGCTGAATATAAGCTCCTGTGCTGTCTGACTGAAAGCCTACTCCACGAACTTAACTGGAAATTGTAAGGCCTTCTGTTCCCTGAGTCCTCCCTCCACAAGATTACAAGAAAGTATGTGTACTGTTGTAGCTCTGCACTTTAATAGTTGGTACTACTAGGTCGCAGTACGCTTCCCTGCCAGACTAGCCAGCAGCCACTACCTCCTACTGCACTCTCTATTTGTTCCCCTTTCCTCCAGTACCTCCCTTCTTCAGTCCTCTACCACCTTTCCTCTGCTCTCCCCCTCTCTGCTGCCCTGAACTCTCAGCCTTCCCTTCCTTTTCTCAGCCCTCCTCTACTCCCTGTCTGAAGTCTTTTCCTCTCCCTCTGTCCTTCTCCTTAGCATTTTTCACTCTATCCCAATTTCTCTGCTCATCTCAGTACCCTCCCTCCGCTCCTTCTCCTACATTTCTTACCTTCACAACTCTGATAAACCTGTTAAACTTACCTTCTAAATACTCTCTTGTAACTGATTGTCTTCTGCTTTTCTCACCTCCTCTGGCTCCTCCCGCCAATTCCCGGCTTGTATCTACTCTCTCTATCCATTTTTCTCCTTCCCCACTGTCCCCTCTCTTCCCCTTTCCCCACCCACTTCCTCCCTTACTCTTTATAACTCCCGCTAACTAACAGCCGCCATCTTTATTACCCTGCTCTTCCCTCAGCTGCTGTGCTTCCCTGGCTCCAGCGTCAGCTCCTAGGTAGTATGTCTTTGGTATTTTTTTTTGCTTAAACTTCTGGAATATTGATTGTACTTCTGTTCTGTGGTATATGTGTGTTTTTTGTACTTGCTCACTGATTTTTGCAGTCGCCGCATACCGTGAGCGTTGCTCGTCAGCTGGTGCCTATTTTTTTCGGCAAAAGCCTTATTGTTTGCAGGCGTTTTCCCATCTACCTATCTTAAATTTCAGGTTTCTACCTGTGCAGACCTAATCAGGACTAGTCGCCAATTATTTTTTGTCCTGCAAGTGTAATTGGACTGTTCATTTCATTTACAATTCCTGCTAGGTGCATACGGAATATTATACTAGTATTCTCGCCCTCTGCAGCCTGCTTATGGCTCATGCTTAACAGAAATGCAGGGCTGCCCCTTGTAATCCATTCTGATGTGTATATGCGATTGGTTTTGCTTGCATATTACTCTCGCCTTCTAGTGAGCGCGCTGCGCGCTAAACGGGCGTCCTATTCAGCTTGAAACCTGCTTGGTTGAGGGTGTTCAGTGTAGCGACGCTTTCTCGTTACATTTACTAGCTCTCTACCTGCATTCCTGGGCTACAAGCCACAAGATATAGTGACATTACCTGGTGTAGTCTGGTACAGGCATTTGCTCTTACAATTTTTCTTTTTTTTAACCATGTGCTAGCTCCTGGCTGCGTTTTAGTGATGAGCATGCTTCTGTTATTGGCTTAACTCCGTGCTAAACTCAGTATTCCCAACTTAATGTGACTCTGAATACAAGCTGTGTAAATAGTTGCTAATCAGTATCTGCATTAATTTGTGTAAAATAACTTCATGACTGCCTCACAGAATCTGTAATCAACGTAGACACTGAATACAAGCTTAGTCGCTAAACTGCATTTGCTTTGTGTTGTGTAAATTAGATTCTTGTCTGCCTCACAGTATTCTATAACCAATGTACTAGCTGTGTAGGTTGTCGCTGAACTGTTACTGCATTAATTGGGGAAAGATAATTTCATTACAGCCTCATAGTATCTCTAGGTAATATAGGAACTAAACACAAGCTGTATAGATAGTCGCTAAACTATCGATACTTTATTTGATGTAATATAACGCCATGACTGCTTGACTGTGTTTACCTTTTGTCTCTTGGTTATCTTAGCTTATTCGCACTTTGCATTTAATTTGAATACAATAACCTTCTGAATGCCTGACACTGTCTCTTACATTACTTATGCCATTCTAATGCTTACACCACTCTTCTTTCCCTGTTTTTTCTATTTTACAGCTTGGGCCCCTGCCCACCCTGCCCTAACCTGCTGAATATAAGCTCCTGTGCTGTCTGACTGAAAGCCTACTCCACGAACTTAACTGGAAATTGTAAGGCCTTCTGTTCCCTGAGTCCTCCCTCCACAAGATTACAAGAAAGTATGTGTACTGTTGTAGCTCTGCACTTTAATAGTTGGTACTACTAGGTCGCAGTACGCTTCCCTGCCAGACTAGCCAGCAGCCACTACCTCCTACTGCACTCTCTATTTGTTCCCCTTTCCTCCAGTACCTCCCCTTCTTCAGTCCTCTACCACCTTTCCTCTGCTCTCCCCCTCTCTGCTGCCCTGAACTCTCAGCCTTCCCTTCCTTTTCTCAGCCCTCCTCTACTCCCTGTCTGAAGTCTTTTCCTCTCCCTCTGTCCTTCTCCTTAGCATTTTTCACTCTATCCCAATTTCTCTGCTCATCTCAGTACCCTCCCTCCGCTCCTTCTCCTACATTTCTTACCTTCACAACTCTGATAAACCTGTTAAACTTACCTTCTAAATACTCTCTTGTAACTGATTGTCTTCTGCTTTTCTCACCTCCTCTGGCTCCTCCCGCCAATTCCCGGCTTGTATCTACTCTCTCTATCCATTTTTCTCCTTCCCCACTGTCCCCTCTCTTCCCCTTTCCCCACCCACTTCCTCCCTTACTCTTTATAACTCCCGCTAACTAACAGCCGCCATCTTTATTACCCTGCTCTTCCCCTCAGCTGCTGTGCTTCCCTGGCTCCAGCGTCAGCTCCTAGGTAGTATGTCTTTGGTATTTTTTTTGCTTAAACTTCTGGAATATTGATTGTACTTCTGTTCTGTGGTATGTGTGTTTTTTGTACTTGCTCACTGATTTTTGCAGTCGCCGCATACCGTGGCGTCGCTCGTCAGCTGGTGCCTATTTTTTCGGCAAAAGCCTTATTGTTTGCAGGCGTTTTCCCATCTACCTATCTTAAATTTCAGGTTTCTACCTGTGCAGACCTAATCAGGACTAGTCGCCAATTATTTTTTGTCCTGCAAGTGTAATTGGACTGTTCATTTCATTTACAATTCCTGCTAGGTGCATACGGAATATTATACTAGTATTCTCGCCCTCTGCAGCCTGCTTATGGCTCATGCTTAACAGAAATGCAGGGCTGCCCCTTGTAATCCATTCTGATGTGTATATGCGATTGGTTTTGCTTGCATATTACTCTCGCCTTCTAGTGAGCGCGCTGCGCGCTAAACGGGCGTCCTATTCAGCTTGAAACCTGCTTGGTTGAGGGTGTTCAGTGTAGCGACGCTTTCTCGTTACATTTACTAGCTCTCTACCTGCATTCCTCGCTACAAGCCACAAGATATAGTGACATTACCTGGTGTAGTCTGGTACAGGCATTTGCTCTTACAATTTTTCTTTTTTTTAACCATGTGCTAGCTCCTGGCTGCGTTTTAGTGATGAGCATGCTTCTGTTATTGGCTTAACTCCGTGCTAAACTCAGTATTCCCAACTTAATGTGACTCTGAATACAAGCTGTGTAAATAGTTGCTAATCAGTATCTGCATTAATTTGTGTAAAATAACTTCATGACTGCCTCACAGAATCTGTAATCAACGTAGACACTGAATACAAGCTTAGTCGCTAAACTGCATTTGCTTTGTGTTGTGTAAATTAGATTCTTGTCTGCCTCACAGTATTCTATAACCAATGTACTAGCTGTGTAGGTTGTCGCTGAACTGTTACTGCATTAATTGGGGAAAGATAATTTCATTACAGCCTCATAGTATCTCTAGGTAATATAGGAACTAAACACAAGCTGTATAGATAGTCGCTAAACTATCGATACTTTATTTGATGTAATATAACGCCATGACTGCTTGACTGTGTTTACCTTTTGTCTCTTGGTTATCTTAGCTTATTCAAGACTTTGCATTTAATTTGAATACAATAACCTTCTGAATGCCTGACACTGTCTCTTACATTACTTATGCCATTCTAATGCTTACACCACTCTTCTTTCCCTGTTTTTTTTTCTATTTTTACAGCTTGGGCCCCTGCCCACCCTGCCCTAACCTGCTGAATATAAGCTCCTGTGCTGTCTGACTGAAAGCCTACTCCACGAACTTAACTGGAAATTGTAAGGCCTTCTGTTCCCTGAGTCCTCCCTCCACAAGATTACAAGAAAGTATGTGTACTGTTGTAGCTCTGCACTTTAATAGTTGGTACTACTAGGTCGCAGTACGCTTCCCTGCCAGACTAGCCAGCAGCCACTACCTCCTACTGCACTCTCTATTTGTTCCCTTTCCTCCAGTACCTCCCTTCTTCAGTCCTCTACCACCTTTCCTCTGCTCTCCCCTCTCTGCTGCCCTGAACTCTCAGCCTTCCCTTCCTTTTCTCAGCCCTCCTCTACTCCCTGTCTGAAGTCTTTTCCTCTCCCTCTGTCCTTCTCCTTAGCATTTTCACTCTATCCCAATTTCTCTGCTCATCTCAGTACCCTCCCTCCGCTCCTTCTCCTACATTTCTTACCTTCACAACTCTGATAAACCTGTTAAACTTACCTTCTAAATACTCTCTTGTAACTGATTGTCTTCTGCTTTTCTCACCTCCTCTGGCTCTTCCAGCTCCGTTCGCCCTTCGGCTCACTCCGCTCCCTACCCTGCCCCCAAATCCCGCCCCCAACGCTTCCACATTTATACATCACTAGCTCCTCCCTACATTCTTTTCCACCTATTAGACTCTTTCCCTCCCCCCTCTACTTCCTACTTTAATTAACCAATCTAAACCCTGCTTTCTTTTCTCCAACCTCTCCCTCTCCACCCACTTCTCACTACACTTAACCCTACACTCTCCTCTCCTACTTGATATCTTCCTTCCACTCTTCTTTCATTTCTCTCCTAACTCGCACTTTTCCAACTACATCTTTTCTACATCCTTTTCCCCACCCATTTCAAACATGTTCTCCCAAACTCTCATTTCCCTCAGACTTCCCTTCTCTCTTCTCATTTGTCTTCTTCCTCTCTATCACACTACATCTTACTGCTCAATAACTCACCCTTACCTGGCTACTTTTCACTCCCTCACTTTCTCCCACCCACATCCTCCTACACTCACTCACTTCCACTCCATTTCCCCCTGCCTTATCCCAATAAACCTACTACACCTCTTCCATATCAAAATATTCTCCTCCTCTACAAAAATCCTCGCTCTTACATTTCCACCAACCCCAAACAACTTCTTACTCTCCAAACCTAAAAGACTTAAAGTTTTCCCATATAATTTCCTAGCCTTATCTGGAGACATCCACCCTAATCCTGGCCCCTGCTTCAGTACTAACAACTCCTTCCCTCCTTCTCCCTCCTCCCACACTTCAAATACACCTCTCCCTCCCTCTACTCCTAAAACGTCTCCTACCACCCTTAAGGTCTTCACTATTAACGCCCAAAGCCTAAACAACAAACTTCACCATGTTCACGCCTGGATTAACCACGACCAACCTGACATCTTAGCCGTCTCTGAGACCTGGCTAAAACCCCATATCTCTGACTCAGAAATCCTTCCTCCTGGCTTCAACATCCTTAGGAGTGACCGACTAAACAAAAAAGGTGGAGGCTCTGCCATTATCTACTCTAACCTTCTCTCCATAATCCCCCTGCAAATCTCAACCCCTCTATTCAAAAATACTGAAATCACTGCTTGTCTGCTCCAGCTCAATAAACATAAAAATATCTGTATCATTTCTTTATACATCTCCCCTGGCGACAACACTTCAACCCTAGAGAATATTCTCCACTGGGCCTCATCTGAAATAAAATATGAAACACTTATTCTAGATGTCGTCAACATTGATTGGAACAAAATCAACTCATCTTCCCCCACCCTAGCTATCAACCTTTTCAACTTCTCTCAATTAATCCATTCTATAACCAGGCCCAACAAAAAACACCCCCCTGGCTCCATCTTAGATTGGATATTAGTCTCCCACCCTAACAAAATCTCTCTATCTGGAACTATCCCTGACTCCTTTAGTGACCATCAACCTGCCTTCATTCATCGCTCTGCTAACCCCTCTCAATTCCTACATAATTATATCCAAACTCGTAACCTTAGCAACTTCAACCCCATAATCTTCTCCAACATATTCAAAGAAATCAACTGGCAAACCCTTCAAACTCTGTCACTCGATAATGCCGTAGAACATTTTAACTCCATCTTCCTAAATACTCTCAACTCTCTAGCCCCCCTTAGAAATAAACGAATCAAGGCCAATTCTGCTCCTTGGCTGACCAAAGAGACTAAACAAACCATGCAACTCAGAGACAAATCTTGGAGGCTTTATCAGAAAAGCAAACAGCCTTCTGCCTTGCTCCAATATACCCAACTCCGCAACCAAGTAAAAAAACTAATAATCAGAGACAAAAAAAACTACTACAACAAACTTCAGTCTTCTAATCTTAACAACCCCAAACATTTCTGGAAATCTGTAAACTCTCTTCTCCATCCTGGGTCACAAAATAACCCCTGCCCTGACCCTAGTTTAAATGACAATGAACTAAGCTCTCTCTTCAACACTTTCTTTACTGACTCTATAGCCAAACTAACCAAAACATTCCCTGATAACAACCACTCCAACCTCCTA
The DNA here is from genome assembly GCF_019279795.1 of Protopterus annectens. Lineage (NCBI taxonomy): Eukaryota > Metazoa > Chordata > Ceratodontiformes > Protopteridae > Protopterus > Protopterus annectens. Next base: position 1,279,117,305 of record NC_056743.1, read on the forward strand.
AACTCTCCAAAGGACTGTCACCCTATGTTTCAATTCAAACCAGTTTCCACAACTTTTATAAAAAAGCTCTTAACCAAACTAAAACCTTGTTCCAACGCCCCCGACAACATCCCCCCCTCCTTCCTCAAACACGCAGCCGAAGGAATAGCTCTTCCAATTAGCATCCTGATTAACAGATCCTTAAAAGAGTCATACATTCCCAAACTCTGGCGTTCTGCCTACATTCTACCACTTCATAAAGGAGGTAAAAACAATTCTACTTCTAACTTCCGCCCTATAGCCCTACTCTCTCCTATATCCAAAATCCTAGAGAAATGTGTCCACCGCCAACTCTTACCCTACTTAACAGAGAATCAGCTTCTTACACCCACCCAACACGGTTTCCGTCCAGGACACAGCACTATAACTGCCCTACTTTCCTTCTTAGAAACAGTTAATCAAGCCAGAGATTCCGGACTTCTAGTATCCACTGTTCTGCTGGACCTCTCCAAAGCCTTTGATACCATCTCCCATTCACATCTACTCTGCCACCTCTCCAACCTTAACCTTTCCACTAATACTCTTGCCTGGTTCTCCAGCTACCTCTCTGACAGATCCCAGGCTGTCAGATGGAAGAACTCCACCTCCTCCTTCTTACCAACTCCTACTGGCGTCCCTCAGGGATCCATTCTCGGTCCCTTACTTTTCAACATCTTCATAAATAACCTTCACACTGCTCTCCCTGACACTTCAGTCATCCAATACGCTGATGACTCTACCTTAGTCTGCGCTGCCCCCAGCTTTACTGAACTTCTCTCTAAAACTCAAACAGCTTTTTCCATTACAGAAAACTGGATGCACCAAAACCACCTCTCCCTCAACTCCAATAAATCCAAAATACTAATTTTCCTCCCTTCCAAGACTTCTTCCTTGGACAAAACTCTTTCAACATCCTCAGCCAAGCTAACACTCCAATTGAAGTGGTCCCCTATGCTAAACTACTTGGCATAACCATAGACGAACATCTTAAATTTGACCTCCACATTCAACAAAATATAAAAAGACCCACCAAAACTTGGCATGCTCTACAGGAATAATATATTTATTTCCAAATCCTCCAGGCAAACCTTAGCTACCTGCTTCCTCCTACCCTCTCTACTTTATGGAGCCCCTCTCCTTACTAATCTGTCTGCCTCCCTCACCTCCAAACTTGAAGCTTGCTATAATAAAATCTCTAAATTCGCCACCAAATCCAAAAACTCAACCCACCACTGCCTCTCCCTTCAATCTTTAAACTGGCTAGAACTCCCAAACCACCTCGACTATCTCCAACTTACAACCACTCATAGATTAATATTCTACCCAGAAAAATGCCCTGCTCTATCCAACATCCTCCCCCCTTACATTCCCAACCGATCTCTAAGATCTGAACACCAAAATCTAATCTCCATCCCCAGACCAAAACATCCCGCTGGTCAACATCTTCTATCCTTCTCTCTAGGTAGGAAATGGAACTCTCTCCCCTCTTCTCTTAGAACCATACCAAACTCAGACAACTTCAAAACCCAACTCTTCTCACACCTATCTTCAAAATGGAAATGTTCTTGCTTTCACCCTACTTAATCCCAAGATTCCCCTAGACTAAGCCCCCATACTCCTGCACCTTTATACACTCAAACTCTAGCTTTGTTTTTAGCAGGCTCTAACTTCACTGTATGATGACAATATTGAATGGTTAGCACAAAAAAAAAAAAAAAAAAAAAAAAAAAGTTTTTGCAGTGTATTGCAAATTTGCATCTTCAATGTTCTTACTGTGTCTACTTTCTATTGTAAATATGCATTTTAAAATATTCTTACTGTGTGTACTGTCTATTGTAATTGGAATTTGCAGTGTATTACTTTGTTTTCTTGCTGTTGCATTATGTTTTGTATTTCTTAAACATTGCATTGGTTGCACTGCCTTTGGAGCTTTTCTCCCCGGGCCTCCACTGAAAATGGGTTCTTCTTGACCCAGTGGACTTCCCCGGTAATCAAACTGAAATAAATAAATAAATAAATAAATAAAAAAGCAGCAGTGAGCCTTTAAATGAAAGTTTTAAACAGCTAAATGAGCCTCTAGAGAAAGCTTTTAACTGCAAACAAGTTATCAGAATAAAACAACCCAACAGATGCTTAATAAAAGTGGACAATTTCCAGTTAATACCTCACACACAGTGAAACTAGCTAGAAAAATATACAGTACACAAAGTGCTATAAATAACTCGAAAAAATAAGCAAAAAAACAGGATACTTAATGTTATATATTATAGATCTGAGTTTGCTCAGTGTCCTTCCTTCGATTAGCTCAGTGTTTTTCTTTTTTCTCCTCTTCTCCCTTTCAACCATCAGGATTCTTCCTACATTACCCCAGTTTGTTCCACAGTTCTTCCCATTGCTCTGAACACTGTGGGAGGGAGAGAGGGTTGAGTATTACAACCATAATCATGCATGGAGCTCAGACGATTTGGGACCTAGCCTAGCTCCTCTCAAAAGTAGCTAGACATGCACAAAAAACTTACAACACAGGCTTATTGATACAGTCGTGTTTCCTTGCATGCATCTAACCCTGGCCACAGCATAGGATTATGCTGCTTGGTGTTCATATATCTTAGCCTCTAATTCTGTCTGCTGCTACATCCGCCTCTGCTTTGTGTCAGCAGTGCAGGTGGGAAAGTTGGTGTCAGCTGGTTACTCCCACCCTCCTCAGCCAGTTCTTCTAGTTCTTCTAGTACGCAGGTCAGTAACCAGTCCTAGATCATTTGGGTCATAGTCAGAGCTTTATCTTGCACATCATGGAGTCAAGCAGTACTCCCTCCATGTCATGGTTACATACATGGATATCTGCCTGTTTGTTGTCATCACATAACTCAATCACCACGCCTTCTGTGCAACATGGCACTGCCTTCAGGTTAGCACGCAATGCAGGAAAACAATAGCACCTATACGATTCTTGCTCATGAATGGCCCACTGACTTGCTGTTGCTTAGCTCTGTTCCCCATCCCACTCCCAATCCCATGGCTTTATTTCTGTCTTCCTCATATGTGTGGTCAGGGATTACAAGTTAAGAATCTTACCTTCTGCACTACATGGATCAGCACTTTCACTTATTTGGCATGGCTGTGGCTTCGTGTGATGCCATAAGTTGCACTGTTTATGAATTAATTAACTCTGCTCAATTTCATTAAGCTATAGAATATGTAAAGAAAAGAAAATCAATAGCACAGAATAAAGTGCTGCTCCAGTTTTGAATAACTGAAGATTCTTTTTATATATTCATAGATATTCAAAGACTATTGAGTCTTATGAGTATTTATTCTTTGAAAGTATCCTTCTTTGGGCCACACCTCCTTTCTCCAGGAGGGCCATACTAGTCAATGCTGGAGAAAATTTGTGAATATCCCTTCAGTCATCTTGCTTATGTTTAAAGGAAGACATAGCCCTCAACTTTCCATCTCCAAAATGAGGAACACTAGCCTTCATAATGTGGAACAAATGGGCAAAATGTGGAACACATGCTTACTACCAACTTCAACTGGGAAAGTCATAGGGTGGTTAAAATATGCTGATTTTACTTATAAAAAAGATCTTTTAATGAGTTAGTATGGATGTCAGTTAAAAAGTTCTCAACATTAAGTATGTGACAGACCTTATCAATGTGGAACTTGAGGAACATGAACTTTTTTAAGAACCCAGATGAGGTACGTTCCTCATAATGAGGTACACTTGAGGGGCATGATGGAAGATCATTAGTTACGCTGCTTAACATGCAGTATTTCCGAGGTTTGGGAGGTACTGGGTATAAACCTGATCTTCCATCATGTTCTATGTATATGTTGGTGAAGATTTAGGTCACTCATTCTAGTACTGATGGAGCCACTTGCAGAAATAAGGACGTCCACGATGACTGGGTCTCTAATGGAGAGGCAAGTGATAGATGCCCAAGTCATTAATACATTCTAAGTCATTCTTGGCCACAAGGAATGTGTTATAGGAAAGATCAGTAATGCACAAAACAATGACATATAAAGCTGAGAGCTGTAAGTGGGTTTTATAAAAACCCACTATAAAATAAGAAGAAATATTTCAGCAGGAGGGTTAACCTCCCTTTACTTTTATGTGACATATGGATGGTGGGAAGGACACTTCCCCTCACTTCTACTACTTACGTACTACTTAAATTCCAAGTTCACAAAAGTTCAGAAAAATAAAACCAAAGCAGCACTGGATAAGGAGCCTCTTAAGAACACAAAAATCCAATGTTTAACAACAGAAGAGGCTACACCACAACAGCTTTGACATAACTGATTTCATTCTTGATATAAAGATGTTTGTTCGACAAGTTGGCTTAAATCTGATTTTTGGAAATTCTGATAATGTTGAGTATAATACGTTTGTTAAACCTTCAACATTTGTACCACAAGGCCATCCAGTTCTGGAAGCCTTTGAAAAGGCCTGTGAGAGAGATTTGTTTGAGTTATATAGTTCCAAGAACAAACCCCTATTTTATAATCTTACTTATGATGAATTTCAAAGTATTAGTAGGTTACAAGAAAATCCTGCAATAGTTATCAGACAAGCAGATAAAGGGGGAGCAGTTGTGATTTTAGATACAATATTTTATGATCAAATGATGACTACTATGCTGCAAGATGTTGAAACTTATCGTATATTAAATATTTCTGAGCTCAATGATGTAATTAGAAATGTACATGCTGAATTTTATGATATGTTTCTATGTTCTACTATTGATGCTGATTTATATAAGTTTTTACAGGGAGATCAACCAATTATACCTATACTTAGGGGTTTACCAAAAATCCATAAGGACCCAGTGCACCCTCCCCTGAGACCAATTGTCTCAAGGAGAGGTTGGCTGCTAGAACCTGCATCAATATATATTGAAAAACAGTTGAAACCAGTCGTGAATAACACCATGGCTATATTAAGAGACACTAAGGATTTTTTAGAATCCTATGGCATTTATGCAGCTACTTCAGATACCAATAATGAGACTGACTTACTTGTAACTTTAGATGTAGTCTCACTTTTTACATGCATTCCTAATACATCAGGTATGGAATTTTTGAGACTTATCCTAATTGAGAAGGAAATACCCAGTCATTTGATTCTAAGGATGTTGGCACTCCTAGAATTAGTTCTTACTAATAATGTTTTCCTATATAAAAAGAAATATTATTTACAAACAAAAGGGGTAGCCATGGGAACTCCATGTGCAAACTCTTATGCCAGCTTAGTATTGGCCTATTGGGAAAACATATATGTGATAGGGAATGACAACTACAAAACTAAGATAAAATTCTATAAACGTTTTGTAGATGATGTTTTTCTCGTTTGGGCAGGTAATGAAGATGAGCTTAGTGATTTTATTCAATATATCAATGGAACAACTGATTTTTTAAGTTTTGAATGTAGAAGCTCTAGTTACAAGATTGATTTTTTGGATATTCAGATTTTGAAAAATGGGGGAAATATACATTCTGAGCTATATAGAAAGGACTGCTGGAAAAATAACATATTACATCGTACCAGCATGCATCCTCAGCATATTTTTTCCAATATTATAACAGGACAGAGTTTAAGAATATCTCGTCTAACCACAAATGAGGAGACATGTAGCTCTACACAAGAGCTATTGGCTAATAACTTAACAGCACGAGGTTACAGTATAGATGAAACACAAAGAGTTTTTGAGGCCACTGGGCATTACAGAAAGAATAAGGGCAGACCATATTTTTATAAACATACTAGAAATGATTTAGAGACAGAGAGACACATTACCAATGAGCAAACTAATGAGCAAACATATAAGAGACTTACTATCCATTATTCCAATCAGATTTCGAGGGTCAAGCAAATAATTCATAGGAATTGGAATATCTTGACAATTGATGAGAAAATAACTCAGATAGTAGGTAGAAAACCAAGTTTTTCATATAAAAACACCAAGTCTTTGAAAAGACTTTTATGTTATGAGAATAACAATAAAGGATTGATCACATCAGATAGACATGGAACTTTTCCATATAGAAACTGCAATCAATGTAGTTTTATGTCTGGTGAAAATCATTTTAGACACCCTGACACTAATCACTTATTTCACTTTAACTTCTATGCAGACTGTAAGTCAAGAGATGTGATCTATCTTGCCTCATGTCAGATATGCTCATGTTTTTATGTGGGCAAAACCAATAGAAGTTTAAGGGAACGTGTCAGGGAGCATATATATGCAATCAACCAAGAAAATGAGACAAACGCCTTAGCTTATCATACATTGCCTATTTTCAGTGGGGGCCCTGGGAGAAAAGCTCCAGATGCATGTCTTTGGAATGTGGGAGGAAACCAGAGTACCCGGAGGAAACCCACACGAATGCAGGAAGGACATGCAGACTCTGCACAGAAAGCACCCCAGCTGAGAATCAAACTGGAAAACCTCTTGCTGTGAGGCAACAACGTTAACTGCTTGCACCACTGCGCCACTGGTTAAGTGGATACTGTGATACCAGTAGAGTACCAGAGGTTGCTCTGTAGTGTGAATATGATTCACAGAATGAAGCTGATCTGCACATCATATTAAGTTTTACTGTGGACACAGTGTACATTTATATCTCGTTATTAATTTACATCTCATTATTAGAAACTCCACCTGTAGCTACAAGGTCTGTCACTTGTCCCCTCATGAAATCAGGACTTGAATCCTAGTATTGCAGTTACTTGTCTTGCTGCTGGACAAAGGAGTACATGCTGGCTACTTTCACAGTATATTTGCTTTGATGGCCAATTAGGGCCTGCATTGGCCATTTCTCTACATTTACATTTCTCTCTTCCACATTTAGATAAGACCCTGATGTTTAATATATTAAGTATTGTTTTGTATAGCAATGTCATCTTGGCTTCTTGTCCAGTCTATAACACATTCCATGCTTGTGTTTCCTTACTTGCCCCTTACTAATTGTGTTTCTTAAGCATTTTGGAAACATATGCCTTCATTTGCTTCACAAATACCTTTATACTGCATTAGGGTTTGTCTCTTATTTCACCATAAATCAGTTTTTTTCACTCATCTGCATGTACAGCCCAGATCATGCAGTATTGTGCACACACAAACTAACTGGATCCAATTGAAGCAAGATGTGTGGCCTACACAATTTGTATTCCTTGTGATCTCCAGGTAAGTGCAGGGCACATCACTCTCCAGCATTATGAGACTATATTGTAGGTCGGGTCTATATTATAAGATCGACGTTTGAAAACATCGAACAAGATATGGTCGACACCGTATGGTCCATGTCTTCAAACATCGACCTTATAAAAAGACAAAAAGAAAAAAAAAGAAAGAAAAACATACCCTAACAGGTTTAAGAAGGGAGGCAAGTCCCCCTGCACCCCCACTACTTAAATATACCAACTCCGAGACTGCACTACATTGCAGTAAACGGAAATCTCCCCTTATGGAGATTTCCGTTTACACGCTCGAGATTCTGAGCATTCGATATTCTCATGTCGACAATGTCAGATTCGACATTGCCGGCTTTCGAGAATATAATATAGACCCTGTAGGTCGACTAGCAAGTGTTTGTTAATTAACTTTAACATCACCTCTTACATTTATGTATGTGCTAATCTACATCATTTTCCATAGTTATGTAACAAGGACTAGTATACAGACTGCTAATATCCTTTCATTTTACTTTATGGTTTATTTAACATTTGGTAATGTTATTATCCTTCGTTTTTTTCTGTGAAGTTTAGACAGGCCATTTTCTCCTCTATTATATGTAGAGACTGTCGCTGTTTATACTTGCAAGTAGATTGCATGAACTTTGAATGCAATCGCAGGTATTGCCACTATATTTCAGTTTTGTAGTGTTGAAGCCTTATTGGTTAAGACTGGCAGTACAGTATTGGACCATAGATAGCATGCTAATGTATTGTATATGCATTTCAGTTGTGTTTCCACTTGTTCTAGTAAATGTTGCTGTTATTGACTGCAACTAACATTTCTTTGGTGGTCTGCCAGTTTTGATTTCATTAGCTTTTCTTAATGTGTTTTCATTTTAATGGTAAATGCAGGGTTGTACTGCATGCTGACCTCACTACATTACCATCTCACACAGTTAGAAACTCCTCATACAGCTATGAGGTCTGCCACCACTCCCACAGTGAAATTAGTACTTGAATCCCTCCCCTAGATTCACTTACTTTCTTGCTGGGTAAAACAGTAGATAGTGTCTTTGTTCTGATGGTTACTTAGTGTTTACATTTACTGTTTATCTGTATATTTTCTTGCATATTTAAATATGTCTCCAGCATTTTGATATATTAGGAGCTGCTTTATGGAGTAGTATCTTCTTAGCTACTTGTCCATGCTACAACACACTTCATGCATGTACTACTTGTCTATGCTACAACATACTTAATGCATGTACTACTTGTTCATGCTACAACATACTTCATATATGTACTATTTGTCCACGCTACAGCACGCTTCATATATGTAGTACTTGTCCATGCTACAACATACTACATATATGCACTATTTGTCCATGCTGCAACTCACTTCAGATATGTACTACTTATCCATGTTACAACACACTTCATATAACTTGTTTCTTTCATATCCTGTTTCTCTGTAAATGAGTGCCGTTTCTTCAATAAAAGGGGGGTGCTGCACTCCTGAGTGTGTCGTCCATCAGGAGAGACAATAAACCGAGGCCCCATCTGCTTGACTAGGGGGTAGCTCAGATGGGTGTATAAGATCCCATGGCACCCCCACTGCACTGATACTCTTTTCTGTAGACCCACAGTCTGCCTATATTACACTCCCATTTAAAGTACAGCATTGTTCCTGCTGTTTGTCTTCTAAATTGATAAAAGAATATTTTTATAAAAAAATTGTTTTATAAGCCACAAAGTTCTTCACAGGACTATATATTATTTCTCAGTCATCCAAACAAAAACAAGTGCTACACCCATACACGTAGTAATACCATGCAAGCATGGCTGAGTAAAACATTTGCACTGTTTTCATTAATACAACTTGTAATTACTGCAATAACAAAAAATAGAATTTAAAATCACTTTTCGTGTAAGAGTGATGAGTTGATCTTAAAATTTCAAATAAAAGTGGGTTGCTGCACTCCTGAGTGTGTTGACCTTGCAATAAGAAGTTAAACTGAGGGCCCATCTTCTTGAGTTGGTGGTAGCTCATGTGGATATAAAAGATCTCACAGCACCTATTGAAAATAAAATGGGGAAGTTCACCAATGTACTGGCCAAATTTCCCCTAGTAGTACCCTCATCAGACCACTAATAGAGTATAATGCACCCTTTTGAATGTACCTCACCAGACACTTGCAGCAGCTGGAGAGACCTCAGAGGTTTCTCACTAGGAAAATACAGGGACGTCAAACCATGACCTATGTGGACAGCGTGAAAGCCCTGACACTTTACTTTGTATCTTGTAGGCTGCAGAGAGGCGACTTGTGCCTGGCCTATAGGGAAATCTCCAACCCTGGTCTAATGGAAATGCTGCACATCCACAAGTCAAATGGCCCAAGAGTAACTCGCTCTAGGGATCTCAGCCTAGCTTGTGACATTAACAGATCATGTTGGGGAGACAGATATGTCTCCCAGAGACTGCCACTTCTTTGGAATAGACTTCCTATTCACATAAAACAGAGCTCCTCACTGACTCTATTCAAATGCAACCTTGATAATTGGATGGGAGACCGCAAATTTGCCCCTGAGGTGGCATCCATGTCCCTCATGGACAGAAGTAGCCGGTGCTGATCACAGACCCACTCTGTTCATAAATTCGTTCTGTGATCTACCCAGAAAACAACAAATGGGGTACTTGGGATTAACATAGCTAGGCTTGTAAAGGCTCTAGGGCCACTAACCTAGTAACCTCCTATGAACGTATGAACCTATAGTACAAATACAAACTCAGGTCTTCCATGAAAAGAGGGTACTAGACTCAGTTACCTACCCAGTGTCAGTTCTGATAAATCAATCCATCAAAGAATCATATTTTCCTTTGTAATGGAAACAGTCTTACATAATTCCTCCACACATAGGAGGTGTCACACTAGATCCACTAGAACTAACAAACTAGAGACCATCTGAAATCCAGCCACCCCACTTCAAAATCCTTGAAAGGTGTATGCAAATGCATGCACCAGAGAGTTTTAGATGTACACAAAAGTAATCAATCCTGTTCCAGATAACATTGTTTGAGATCAGGCCATATTACTGAAAAATCATTTTTAGTGGGTTATTATTATTTATGCTATGTGTATTAATTATAATGAATACATTTTCTGGGTTCCATCTGACAATGTGCAATGCCTAGTAAAATCACCCGGTTGCAAAATAAATAAAACCTTGTTTTTACTGAATTATTTCTAACATTAGGTTGGTGTAAACTAAAGTCTTGATAGTAATTAACATATATGTGGGTAAGGACATAGTACAGTTTAAAGAAGGAAGACCTTCAACCTTTATTTCATTCTGGCAATCAGATAATATTTTGTGATTGTCTCATTCTTTCTGCCAACATCCTTTTAGCACTATTCTAAGTAATTTGATGCCTACTGTTGTACTGAAGAAAGAAAACCAGCTGCAAGTGCTCAAACTGTTTCATATGAGGGCAAGAAACTGAATTATTCTCTGAGGAATGCAACATACAGCACGGCTTTAGTCATGGTCTTGGCACAGATACTTTTCTGCATGCCACAGTCATCTGTAGCAAAGCTGTCAGATCTCCATTCATAGTTTTCTCGGTGGCATCTGGTATGATCAGGCACTGCAGCCTTCTGAAGCTCCTAGCCTCAAACAGGCTCATTATCAGTGTCTGTAGATTACTTAGTAGGGTCACTAGTGTATGGGGGAATAGAATACATCACCGCTCCTTACAGACTCTGCCCTACCTTCTAGGTACAACTAGTGAGCAATCTATAGGCTCTAAGGAAGAGCCCATTTTTGACTCCAAATTCCAGAAGGCTGCGATGGTTAGCAATATCAGATGCTTACAAAGGGCTATGAACTGTGATTCAAGAACTAACAGGTAATGGTGTCAACCCTGTGCCAAGACCAGGACCAGAGCCACACTGCCTTATACATTTAAGAGTATTGCTAATGGGTCTATATTATATTCTTGAAAGTCGACAATGTTGAATCTGACATTGTCGACATGAGAATATCGAATGCTCAGAATCTCGAGCGCGTAAACGGAAATCTCCGTCAGGGGAGATTTCTGTTTACTGCAATGTAGTGCGGTCTCGGATTTGGTATATTTAAGTAGCAGGGGGGTGTGGGTGCTTTTTTCTTTTTTTGTCTTTTTATAAGGTCGATGTTTGAAGACATCGGCCATACTGTGTCGACCATATGTTGTTCGATGTTTTCAAACGTCGATCTTATAATATAGACCCTTGCTAATAAGGTGTTGGAGAAGCTGAGCGTATATGTATTTCTTCAGAATTTATGAGAAAAGGGAGAGAAGGCCAATACAGCAATAATTACTGAGTGAGGGATGGGCAACTCCTTTATGTATGGGCACTCCTTGGGTCTGTTTCCAGGCTGCAGGAGTCTTTCGCTCTTTGATTAAGTAGGTGTTTAGTAAGAAGTGCACAGATAATGGAGGCGATAGTGATGAATAGTAAATAGGGCAGTGTGGAATATGTGGACATTGGCTCTGGATGATTGTCATTGTTATGACACTCCAACCCCATGTGCAAAAATTGGAAAAAATGGGGTCAGGATGGATGGACTATAGAATGCTAAAGCTAGAGCTCACGTATTTTCCATGTTAAACAGAACATATGGTGGGAGAAATGGGCATTGATAGTATCAGTAGGTTAAAAGAAGTTTTGTGAGAGGTGCATGAGGAATAAATGTCATACTCACCCACAGCTTTTCTTCCCAGTACACTGCATCCAGTAGCTTCACTATGTTTGTGTGATCACAGGATGCAAGTATGTTGATTTCCACCACGTAATCCTCCAGCTCATCTTCAGTATTAACATTAATTACTTTGGCAGCAGCAAGGACACCGTTTGTCTTACTCTGGGCCTGAAAGAAAAAGGGAAACCAAATTACATAGTGTACATATTTTCATGACAATAACCAAAAATTCAAAGCTTCATAACAATATCATAGCTGGTAACAAAGACGTAGATGGCTAGCAGTCTAACTGTGTCTGAGAAAATGTATAGTGTCCTACCTGAACATATGAACTTAGTGACATTATATTCTGTGGATATATACTGAGAAATTTCCTACTGTTAAAACTTTTGATGTCATGCCAACCAGCCACATTCCTCTGTTACCCAAGTGGTCACCTCTTGACCTTTTGACCACTTGCTGAAGTGCTCTTTTAGCCAGGTTTAGACAATGTGGGAGGCTGATGTCATCATTTTATCAAAGTGGGTCCACCTCTTAGAGACTTGGTATAGGCAGTCAGTGATTTCTTTGCAGTTTATTAGCACTTCTACAAATCACCATAAAACATCCATTGATATCACCATGTTTCTTTTATTGCACAGCTTCTAGTGCCTGCTGTATGAGGCTTTTTTCAGGGCTAAAGCATTCTCTACTCTAACCCTTCTAGATATAGGCTTAATCCAAAATATGGATGACAGTGTAAGCCTCGTTCATGACATGGCTCAACCCTTACTAACTCTGGTAGCTGATTCTCTGAACATTTGCAATGGACATATTATACATTTCTGTTTGTTCAATATAGTCTGAGTTAGTTGTAAGTAATACACCTGGAGATGAATATATCACAAAATGTAAAAAGCAGGATATGAAACCACCAGTATTCTGAATGAATAAAAATAATACATGATTTAGAAATTGTAATGCAATGTATCCACTTTACAGGGCTATTGTCACCCCAAAGTCAAAATTACTGTAGGATGGTGGAGTAAATCATCTGTTCTAAATCGCCTGAATATGAACATCTATAGAAATAATACAGCAAAAAATGAACCCCACACTACCTTGGAAAGGATTTTACTACTAGAAGTTTGCTATGAAATTAAAGCCCGTCTCAGTCAGGAATGCTCTGCAGGTCAGTGGAAGGCAGTATTACAAAATGTGGGTTTTCTATAGATATATGTGTCCAATTGCCCATTTTTGATTTCAATATCCAGATAGTTAATGTAATCAGCACTAACCTTTAAGGTAAACTTCAAAAACATAGAGGTCAGTTCCAGTTGACAGATGAATTCAAGAAATTGTTCTTCATTGCCTGACCATAAAATAAAAATAATATCCAGGTAATGGAAGCACCCAACACAGTAGGCAAACAGTTCTAGTTTAAACGCGGCTTCAATTTCCCAATGGAGGAGAACTGCATTGGAAAAAATGGGGGATGCTTATGACATCTGTGGAATTCTTTGTAGGAATTGGACTATTTTGTAATGTAATGATGAAGTAAAAGTGCATTTCAATTGTTCTCCCACTTTCACTTTCAAAAATAGACAGTGCATCAACAGGATTCTTGAAAAACCTTTGAAAACATCTATGCATTTCTCCTACTTGACATCTAAATGTGGCCATTACCATGAGTGCTTTTTCACTGACACAGAGCTGGGGTGAGTGCTAATGGAGAAAATACAAAAATGGAAGAATTGTGGTAGATTTAATCTTGCAAGATGCTGTTCTTGCTCTACCTTTTATATTGGCAAAATCATAAATGCACTTAACAAAAGTATTTACCAGCACTTATACAGCATTGCCAGGAGAGAAAACAAGAGTGCATCCCCTTGTGCTGATTTCAGTAAGTTCAGATTCACGGTGCTCAAGCAGATCAATGTGGTTTCGTACTCTGGAGATTGGCCGAATACCTTCTACAGCGGGAAATGATTTGACAACTTCATCTAGATGCAACTACCTATCCTGGACTTAATTATGCCATTTCGATCTGCAGTGACTTCAAATTTCAAGCTGCTACAGTGTAACATCTTAAAACAGCTCTTACTTTTCTCATTTTTCATTGGTTCTTCACATAAGTTTACAGTGTTCATTGACTGATGGATTAGTGATTTTAATTAGTTATTTGAAAAGTTTCATTCTTAACAACCTCAACATTTTTATTGATTACCAAAACTAGTTTACACTGGCCGTTGGCCAATATTATAGTGATTTTGATTTGGTATTTACAAAGCATTCTTTATTAACAGCATTGGTGGGTTTTTACTTTACTGGAATTCATAAATTCCAGTGGCTTGGATCAGCTTGTCCACACCCCCCACCAGGGGCAGCAATATCCTGGATCTGGTCATTAGCAATATGGGTAACCTGTATTCCACACCAGAGGTCAACTCCTCTCTGGCCAGATCCAACCAAAAGCTAATTACCCTAGACATCCATATCTCACCTCCCCCCCCCATTAAGGAAACCACCATCAAAAACTACTCCAAAGCCAACTTCATACTTCTTAAGACAGAAGTGGCAAACTTCACGACAGCCATGCAGGTAGAAAATAGAGGTATGACTGCTGAATCTTACACAAAAATACTGTATAAGCACATACACGAGTGCATGGATTGTGCCATCCCCAACAGAACCAAGATGCTATCCTCCAAAAAAAGGAAGCCAATCTGGTGGTCCCCTGCCATAAACAAACTCTACAACAGAAGGAAGAAGCTGTTGCAAGAAAGAGTAAAATCCCAAGATTGGAGAAAATCCCTGGTCAGCTTCAGCAAGAAGCTGAGATCCCTCATAAAATCCTCCAAAGCAAGTTATGAAAATAAAATCGCCATTGATTCCAAAGACAACCACAAAGCATTCTACAGCTATGTCAAGAATCTCAATGGCAACACTCGGATCTGCTCCGAGTTATAGCACAATGGCACTAAATATACAGAACCAACCGAAATTGCCAGTATCCTGGCAGATAACTTCAGTACTAACTTTAGCCCACTCTCATCCTCCAAAGGGCTCATCTTAATACTGGAAGAATGCAAAGCCCCTGTTATCACGGATGAACAAGTAAAGACCGCACTCTCCAAAGCCAAGAACAGCATCCATGGGACCAGACAACATCCCAGGCTGCATACTGCATGAACTACAGAATGAACTGGCACCCCACCTAAGTACCATGTTCAATCATAGCCTCACCTCAGGCTATGTGCCTACTGAATGGCACACAGCGATGGATATCCCACTCCACAAAGGGGGTGCCACCACGGACACCAGAAACCAATGCCCCATTAGCCTGATGAGCCTGGTCTGCAAGGCCATGGAACGTATCATCTTGGAGCTTATAAACATAGGTTACCTCCAAACCCTGGACCCATGGGTTTGGTCCTGGGTCCTCTCCTGTTTGGCATCTACTCCTCTGAAGTGCAGGCCAACACAGAAGGTCTTTGGCTAACAAAGTTTGCAGATGACTGAAAACTGGGAGCCTTAACAGAATCACCTAATGATCTAGACATTCTACAAAAAGGGCCTCACAGAGACAGATGCTTGGTGTCAAAGTCATGGCCTCAAGCTCAATGCCAAGAAGTGCAGTGCCATCCCCTTTGGGAAAAACTCGGTACCCATGAACTACCACATAGGCGGTAGCTCACTAAACACTGAGAGTATGATAAGAGACCTTGGGACACAGGCGGACAGTAGTCTCTCCTTTGATAATCACATTGCCACAGTAGTCAGGAAATCCTTCTACATGGCACACCTCATCACAAAAGGGTTCTCCTCTTATAAAAAGGAGGTCATTGTTCCTCTCTAGTCATCCCTCATCAGACCCATTATAGAGTACAATACCCGTTTGGCATGTATCTCACAAGACATCTACAACAACTGGAAAGGCCACAGAAATACCTCACTAAGAGGAATACTAGCCTCAAACAGATGCCATACACAGACCATCTCAAAAAACTCCAGCTCTATGCCGTTGCATATCGCCTACTCAGAGGTGATCTCTGCCTAACATACACAGCTATTTCAAACCTGGAGCTGCTGGACATGCTACACTTAAAGAAATCCCAATCTCTCCAAACTGCACACTCCAGGGACCTAAACCTTGTCACCACAATAAAGAGAACATGCTGGAGTGATAGATTCCTGTCACAGAGACTTCCCATACTCTGGAACAAACTACTCATTCATGTCAAGCAAAGCTCCTCATTGGCCCTCTTTAAGAAAAATCTTGATGACTGGATGAGAAATAGAAACTTCATCCCAGGGATCACTTCTGTGGCACTACTTGACAGGGGCACAGGAAAATAACTTTCTTGGGTGGCGAAAGCCAGGGAACCTTTTTGGCTAGGCTTATATAGGCCCCAGGGCCAATAGCCTAGTATCTACCTATGAACCTATGAACCTGTGTTCTATTATTAGATATCAGCAAAAAATTCCATGGACCACCAGGCTAAAAATAAAGTTCTTTAATCCAGAGAACAGCAGCAAAACATGGTAAGCGCTTTCTGGAAAACTCCCTTCATCAGACAGATGAATGTATCTCACAAGACATCTACAACAACTGGAAAGGCCACAGAAATACCTCACTAAGAGGAATACCAGCCTCAAACAGATGCCATACACAGACCATCTCAAAAAACTCCAGCTCTATGCCGTCGCATATCGCCTACTCAGAGGTGATCTCTGCCTAACATACAAAGCTATTTCAAACCTGGAGCTGCTGGACATGCTACACTTAAAGAAATCCCAATCTCTCCAAACTGCACACTCCAGGGACCTAAACCTTGTCACCACAATAAAGAGAACATGCTGGAGTGATAGATTCCTGTCACAGAGACTTCCCATACTCTGGAACAAACTACTCATTCATGTCAAGCAAAGCTCCTCATTGGCCCTCTTTAAGAAAAACCTTGATGACTGGATGAGAAATAGAAACTTCATCCCAGGGATCACTTCTGTGGCACTACTTGACAGGGGCACAGGAAAATAATTTTCTTGGGTGGCGAAAGCCAGGGAACCTTTTTGGCTAGGCTTATATAGGCCCCAGGGCCAATAGCCTAGTATCTACCTATGAACCTATGAACCTGTGTTCTATTATTAGACATCAGCAAAAAATTCCATGGAGCACCAGGCTAAAAATAAAGTTCTTTAATCCAGAGAACAGCACCAAAACATGGTAAGCGCTTTCTGGAAAACTCCCTTCATCAGACAGATTGCTTCAATACAGTCACGGTTTTTAAAGACAGTTGCATCCAATCAAAAGTCAGAAATCAAATGAATGGTCTATGCCCCTTTAGAATAGGCTTTAAAGGTACAAACCCATTTAAGCCAGGGCTCCTATCTGCCCTGAGCTGTATGATTCACTGTACTTCACAAGATTCAGTATAATTTATAAGACCCCCCCCCCCCGGGGTTGGAATTAATAACTTGTAAGGCCATAAAGCTAAAGGAATGACCCTGATGCTTACTTACATGTTGGTGTAAGGCATTATGTTCTTTTAAGCATATGGCAGAAAGATGCCTCAAAATCCTTTGTTTCAACTTACAGTTAGTTTTACCTACATAAAATGAGGTGCATGACTTCCATCTAGCTAAATATATGACATTACTAGTGTGACAGTCGGCATATAACTTAGGACAGTATTGTTTATGATTAAGTAGATTGACAAACATATTAGTACTCGAAATATGAGTGCATGCTTTACAACTCATACACAGATATGTACCAGTCTTATCAGCTACACTAACTTTTTTCATCCTATTATTATTAGTGCAAAGAATGTTTCAGATTCTTATTCCATTTAAATGTAAAACTTGGAACATCACCAACTAATCCCCGTATATCATCATCAGTCAATAAAATTCTCCTATTGTTACGTATGATATTACATATTTGTACTCCTGTAAATTTCAATATAATGTTTCTAGAACTATTTCTTTATGCATAGCATCTTTGATTATTGTACTTTCAGACTGTGACTTTTTAACTACTGTGCTATTGTATTGTGCTTTATTAGCTACTGTTTCTTATTAATTGTTTTGCCTGTAATTGTTAATTTCTTTGGAGATTTTCTCCCCGGGTCTCCATTGAAAATGGGCTACTTGCCCAGTCGGACACTACCCAGTTAACAAATGTAAATAAATCATAAATAAATAAATGTACCATTGATGTCACTACTGTATCTGATATGTAGACTAAGATTGTTCTTCTCCATTCTATTATTACATTGAGATCTATTATATACACCATATCTAGAAAATCAGGGGGCTGCTCTAGTTTTTCTATAGGTTCATAGGTTCATAGGTTCATACTAGGCTATCTGCCCGAGGGCATTTACAAGCCTAGCCCATCGTTTTGTGGCTTACGCCACCCCTTTAGTATGGGGAGCTATACCCATTATTTTGCTGTGCCTCTGTCGAGCAGTGACGCTGAGGTAATCCCTGGGGTATATCTGCGATCTCCCATCCATTGGTCAAGATTTCTCTTGAACAAGGCCAGCGAGGTGCTCTGCCTCACATATACCGGGATTTTGTTCCACAGCATAGGGAGTCTTTGGGTGATGAATCTATCCCTCCAGCACGTCCTATTAATAGCCGTGTCGAGGTTTAAGTCTCCGCCCTTGTGGCTCTGATGGATCTAGATTTTTGAGGTGAAGCATATTCATCAAATCTGGGTTTGACATGGCCTTGTATGTTAGGCAAAGGTCACCTCTGAGCAAGCGGTGCGACTGAATAGAGCTGGAGTTCTTTCAGTCGGGCAGCATAGGACAGATTTTTGAGACCCTTTATCCTTTTGGTGAGGAACTTTGTGGCCTCTCCAGCTGCTGCAAGTGTCGGGTCAGATACATTCGAATGGGGCATTGTACTCAATCATTGGTCTGATGAGTGATGAGTAAAGGGAGACTATGACCTCCCTTGATCTAGATGAGAATCCCTTCATGATGAGGTGGGCAATGTAGAAGGTCTTCCTAACTACTTTAGCTACATGGGTGTCGAATGACAGACTACTATCAACCTGGGTCCCCAGGTCCCTGATAACTTCTTCTGTGCTCAGTGGATTGCCACCTATTTGGTAGCTGGGGTAACCTTGTTTTTCCCGAAGGGTATGACTATGCATTTTTTGGCATTTAACTTTAGGCCGTGGCTCTGGCACCAGTTATCCGTTTCTGTGAGACCCTTCTGAAGTTTATCTGTGTCAGATGTGTTTTCTACTATGGCGCCCAGTTTGCAGTCATCTGCAAACTTTGTCAGCCATAACCCTCCTGTGTTTGCTTGTACTTCGGAAAAGTAGATGCCAAACAAGAGTGGGCCCAGGACTGAGCCCTGTGGGACACCACTTGTGACAGGCTTTGAGTCTGACATGGCGCCAGCAACTCTGACCCTGTGGGTTCTGTCACTCAGCCAGTTTGCAACCCATCTTGTAATGTATGGGTTAACATTTAAGCTGATGAGTTTTTCAATGATACCCGAGTGGGGTATTGTATCGAAGGCCTTCGCCAGATCGAGGTAGGCTGTATGAACTGCCTTTCCCTCATCAATGGCTTTGGTGACTGTTTCGAAAAAGTCAACCAAGTTTAAAAGGCATGATCTGCCTTTGACAAAGCCAAACTGGGTTGGATCCAAAGTCTGCAAATTCCCTATGTCTTTATTTATGAGGTCCATTATGATCCTCTCCATGGCTTTGCAGATAAGGCTTGTCAAGCTAATGGGCCGGTAATTTCCAGGGTCGGTGGAGGCACCGCCTTTGTGAAGTGGGACCACAGTTGCAGTGCGCCACTCCCTGGGTACGTATCCTGAGGTAAGACTTTGATTAAACAGCTGTCCTAGCTGTGGGTTTAATTCCTCATTGAGTTCGTGGATTCGTATATTTTGTACTGTCCATAACAACCTTGTTCTCTTCATTAGGCTGGTAACCTCTAGAGACTAGATGGGAGGTAAAGTCATGCACCTCAGATTGAAATTGTTCATCTTCTGTATATAATCTTGACATCCTAAAAGTCTGACTTTTAATAATGTTATTAAAAACAGACCTCGAATGCATACTATTTTTAACTAATAAACTATTTCTATAACAAGGTTTCCCAAAACAGATGTAAAAATTTTGTTAAAAGACTTAGATTCCAATTTCACATCTAAAAAGTCAATCTCAGTATATGAAAATTGTAATGTAAAACATAACAAAACAGGTGGTAGATTCTAAGTATAAAACAAAATCTCTTAAAGCTTCAGCTGTCCCTGTCCATAGCAAAAAGACATCATCCACGAAATGACAATAATAAATTAAAAATTCTTTCCATTAATGGTCAGCTTTAAATATGACTTCCTCTTCCCAATGGGCTAATACTAAATAGGCATATGAATTAGTGCAGGGGGTGCCCATGGCTATCCCCCAACATTGCCAAATGTTGTTGTTCAAAGAGAAATACATTATTTTCTAAAATAACATTAAGTAATAATATAATCTGCATCAAAGTTTTATTACCAAAAGAGCTGTGTGTCCACAAAAAATGCTTGATTGCTTTGAGACCAAAATCATTAGGAATGACAGTGAATAAATTTTGTATATCTAGAGTCACCAATAATAAATGTTCATTAAAAGTGTTGCCAGATAAAAAATCATATAAAGAAGTAAAAAAATGAGCAGCATCTTTCAAAATACTTGGTACAGAGAATACAACTGTTTTTAATTTAGATTCAACCCAAAAAGAACAAAGCTCTGTGATCCAGCCCCTGCCTGATACTATCGGATGTAGGGGAGGACCTGACTTATTTTTATGTATTTTGGGTAAAGCATTAAATATTGGTATAATTGGATGTTCTGCCATTATAAAATTATAAATCTCCACAGAAAAAAATGTCACAGTCCCTTAACTCTAAAATCAAATTATTGATGTCAACAATGATACGTTTTACCTCAGAGGGAGTAACTTTAACATAGGTATCTTCTTGTGGCTTTACTTTATTAAAATAACAAATAGCATCCATTAACACAGTTGCCCACCCTTATCCACAGGTCTTATTACTATTGCCTTATTATTAGTTAGACCTCTAAAAGCACTCCTTTCCTCTGAAGCTAAGTTATAAAAACATTTACTTTTAGAGTTTTTAAAGCACCTAATATCATCTTCACAAGTCTTTATGAAGGTGTCTATCACTGGATGTACCGGTGGAACAAACATACTCGGTTTTTTTAAGGATACCATTATATTATTAGAATTATTACCAAACATTTGTTTCAGTTGCACATTCCTACCAAATTGTTTTAAGTCTAAAATAATGTCTGTATATCTTGATGGTTCAGCTGGAACATAATTCAAACCAAGCTGTAAAGGAGACAAAGTAATGCTAGACAAGTTATAAACAAGTTCATTGGTACCTGCAGTGAAATAGATATCTTTCTCCATTCCCACTCCCTGCTTACGGAGTGTACTCCCTGTCCATTCACTTGTAAATCTGTTTTTTTTCTCTTTTTCTTTTTTACTGGGACTGGTAGTTCGGGAAAAACCAGTGTAGAGTACAGAGTTTTTGGTCTGGCCCCTAGACCAAGGTCTACTGAAGCCATTGCATCCATTGTAGGCACATTGCTGTTCAACCTGTTGGTTTCAGCAGTTCTGTCCTTTCCTATGTACTGAGTTGACACTACTGACGAACTTCCTGCCACAGAGTCTACATGTGACTGCTGTGATTGGCTTGGTGTAAGTTCGATAGAAGCTAGAGGATTCGCTGAAGACAACTGCTCATTCTCTCTCACAGTAGCACTCACTTTATCACCACTAACATTGTGAACCAAGTCATTTCTATCTATTCTTTGCCGAACTTTCGGCCAAAGAAAAATATTACCATTACAGAAGTCTTAAGTACCTGTTTAACTTCCTTGTTTTGACTTGCTGTAACTTAGTGTCACACTAGTAATGTCATATATTTAGCTAGATGCAAGTCATGCACCTCGTTGTATGTAGGTAAAACTAACTGTAAGTGAAACAAAGGATTTTGAGGCATCTTTCTGCCATAAGCTTAAAAGAAGAATATAATGCCTTATACCAACATATAAGTAAGCATCAGGGCATTCCTTTACCTTTATGGCCTTACAAGTTATTAATTCCAACCCCCAGAGGAGGGGATCTTGTTAATTATACTGAATCTTGTGAAGTACAGTGGATCATAGAGCTCAGGGCAGATAGGAGCCCTGGCTTAAATGGGATTGCACCTTTAAAGCCTATTCTTAAGGAGTGTAGACCATTCATTTGATTTCTGAATTTTGATTGGATGCAACTTTCTTTAAAAAACATGATTGTATTGAAGCAATTTGTCTGATGAAGGGAGTTTTCCCAAAAGCGCGTACCATGTTTTGTTGCTATTCTCTGGATTAAAGAATTTTGTTTTTAGCCTGGTGGTCCGTGGAGTTTTTTGCTGATATTTACTTATTTTGATTATTTACTGCTGTGGACCTTCAGTGTCTTTCAGCTTATCTGCTTTTATCCTTATGTTCTATTATTGGCTATTTTTGTTTGGGGGGTGTCAATCTGTCAGGGATTTTATTGGGTATAAGGTTGGGTATTGTTACACTCATTAATGGTTTTGAAGATGTCTTTTACAGACAAAAGTGCTTAACTGTGGTTTTAACAATAAAGTATTCCTTTGACTTGTGCTGCCTGTTCTTTTTTGCTTTATTTTTGGATATTTACTACATTCCAGCTCCAGGTGGTTCCTCCATTTTTTTGGATTATTTGAAGTCATCAGATATATGAATATGTGTTTATACCTATTAGTTATTTACCAGGGAAATATTTCAGGTAGGGTTGCCACCGTTTCAAATACCCAAAGTGGGACATTTTTTGTAGAAACGTGAAATTATGCATGCCAAAACATACCCAAGGTCAGTGGAAAAGACAGAATTTCAATCTTTTGCTAAAACAAAAGCTTATTCTTGTAGAATTTGAGTTGCTTATGCTATTTCATATAATATTTAGGTGTTTCAGATACCAAACAACTGCTTTAGGCAACTGTTAAAGAAAACTTAGGAAATATTTTGTGTCCTAAAATCTCAGGACATTTACTGTTTTTTAATGTTTTTTACAGGACACCGCTGCCCAAAGAGGCACTGTCCCTCACAAAGAGGGACAGGTGGTAATCTTCGTTTCAGGTGGCTCTTCAATGAACCTGAAACCTCAAAATTGTCATTGAAGATCCATGGTCTACCTTGGTTAGCAATAAGTAAATAACTAAATAAAGTTAGTAAATGCCACATGAATATTTTTTGTGTACCCCACCCACATAACCATCAAGCATCCCCCTAAGCTGCTCTATATTACCTTCTTCTTCTTTCGGCTGCTCGGTGAGGGGTCGCCACAGCAGATCAACTGTTTCCATTTCTTCGTTGTTAACCCGGGCCTCGACCGATCCTGTATGTATATCTGTACTGTTGTCTGCATGTATGATTTGGCAAAATTTTATGCCGGATGCCCTTCCTGACACAACCCTCCCCATTTATCCGAGCTTGGGACCGGCACAAAGAAAATGCACTGGCTTGTGCATCCCCAGTGGCTGGGTTCTTCTCTATTCCTATTCAGCAAGCAGAGAGTCCAAGTCAATTCATTTCCTGCCCAGGAAGTGGCATAATCCCTGCATGATGAGAGCCTGACAGGCCCATTTTTTCTTTGTTAGTATGAAAGGGGGTTCTCTTTTGGGGTGAGAACCTATTGGCTCACTTATTATCCTTAAAGGTGAGAGTCTGACACAGACAGTGGTGGCAGTATATTCATTATATGCTATGGAGTGGGGCATTTTTATTTTACGCACCTAAGTCTCTCCTCTCATGACTGTCAGTTTCTCAATATCTGGTCCAGAGGGGACATGCCTGTTTCTACAATGTTGTGTTTGCGCATATACAATATGACAGTATACTGAATGCCAGAGTGTTAAATCACTTTGTTTTCATTTGTGGATTGTAATGGATTTTCTTTTAGATGAAGAACAATTGTAAAACTAATTATTGCTGCTGTATCTGTGCAAATCCTTGCTGAAACACCTGCAGTAGTTTTTGTCGGTTGTTACATTTGCTGTTGACTCTCTATTTTGTTGTCCATTGCCACTGATCACTTTAGTCAGTCCAAAACTCAGTTTATCTACTTTGGTAGTGCAGATTTTGCTACAACATTAGCAATGGTGGCAGAGTGACTCCATTTCCAAAGTTCAGTAGCTTTTTCTGCTTCACTCTTTGCTGTCACTGCATTAACTTTAGTTTTTTCTTGGTCTGCTCAGTCTACTGGTGACCTACATGACTGGGCTACCCTTCATTGTTTTATATTACTCCAGTAGTATAAACAACAAATGCCATTAAATTACACATTATAATCTTGAAATTTTCTGCTCTTGAGTTCCAGTTCCAGTTTGTTGCCTGAGCAACTTCAGAGCAAATTTCTGTCAATGTAAATGTTTTCTTACTGGTATTTAGAAGTTGAAACTGAAGCTGTAAACTAATGTTACGTTTGGATTTGTCTTCAGTCCTTCTGGCATTTACTTCATTTTGACTGAAGCTTCACAGCTGCCTATGGTTTTATAAAACTTGCTAGTGTCCTTCGACTGTATTGCAGTTAAAATCTCAATGTTTCTTATCACTGGTGTTAATTTTGGCTTTGTATGCAAGTGGCTTTTGTAATCTATGTTCTTTGAAGACAATGACACATATTCTGTGTGATTAGGACCTGCTACGATCATTAATTTTTCAACTCCCGTAAGCTATTTGTTCAGTTATTCCTGCATTTGGTACATACTTGGACTCGTTTTCTTTGAGATTTACCTGTGCCTACGACCACTTGTCATTTATGAACTGCTTTGTATATCATTTCCCAGTTTGTTAGTGATCAGATGCTCATTCTTGTGGATTTCTTCGAACTATGGATGGTGTTGATCAACGTTATTGATCAATTGTCTCTGTTCATTCAGAATGTTTTGGCAAAAATGTATTTTGTATGCATATTTTGTAAATAATGACCATGGTGCTCTCCTTTAACTGTATTATTTCAATGTAGCTCTAAAACCAAAATACATGTATAATGACTAAATGCTCTTGTTTTATTGCAAATTCAACATTTATTTTTGTGGTGATTATGTATTTTTGGAATCTACACCAGAGAGCCATGCCATGAGTAGTGTTTTTGGTAAATTAATGTTTGGGTATACTGTTAGTGCAAGAATGAAAGCAGATCCAGTAATAAAGTTTGCATGGGAGTATGGCATACTCTTGCACGTTGCTGAACCAGCAATGCTATAGGTTTACTTGATGAGCAGAGTTTTATGTTCAAATGTTTAAGGAGAGGATGGCGGTATATGATGGATCCTAGGAATCTGTTTATGGTTGAGAGAGTGACAGAGAGACAAACACACACACACATACCCAGAAGAAATGAACAAGTGATAGATGATGGTTCTTATGAAGCTGATTGCAGGTAAGGATTGATAAAATATTGTGGAATGTTAAGTAGCACTGTAGCAGGGACCCATTCAAAATGAGCAGACTTGTTACAGTGAAGAGTTTGTTTCAAGTCATTTAATGCTAAATAAAAATATTACTTTTGTATTATTTTTGCCAAAATGTGATTTTGAAATATTTGCATGCAATGAGTGTTTGTGGGTGAGGCTTTTGGTACTGACAGTAATACACCTTAGCAATGTTGAGCTTTGGCCTGTTGGGTAAGAAAATAGTGAATACAATAGCTTATTATTAAATGAATTGTCAAGTGTTCTGTATTGTGAATGAAAGCTTAGTCTATAAAACAATATATTTGAACTCAGAGTCTTTAGTTTTGACTTGTTGCTTCAATAAGCAGATTTACCAGGAAGGTGGGCATTTGGTTGAGTTTGGGGAAACAACCAAAGCGCTTTGCTATACTTCCGTAAATAGTTACAGCCAGCAGTTTTTCTGATTATCAGCTTAGAAAATTGGTGTATTTTAAGAAAGTTCAGAGAAAGGTATTTATGAATCAGTTTCCCACAACATCTATGATGATGGTCTCCAAACTTACCTCTTATAACATGTTGTCTACAATCGTCCCTCTTAGAAGCTGCCTTCTTGTCAAAGACTGAAACGCAGAGTGACCTTCATGTATATGCAGCTTGTGATTATTCATTAGCCCTGCCATATTCTCCCTGTTGTAGTGATAAGTGCTCCTTTCTGGCCTCTCTGTCCTATCTGATATTGATCAGAGCCATGTACCTACACACCCCTCACCTGCCATAAATATGTACCACCCTATCTTGGCCCCCATTGTCCTATCAATGAGCAGTGTGTTCTTTACTGTGTAAATGTTGTCTGGCAATTAGTCTACAGGGTAAGGCTCTCAGCTGTCAGTCAGCTGCTTCCTACAGCCAGGTGTACATGGCTTGATTCCTTCAACATCCACTTGCTAACTATGTGACTCTGAGCAAGATACCTGACCAGAAAGAGCTTCCAGATTCCCCCTGAAAAGAGACACTTGTATCCAGTGTGCTTACCTGGTTAACAACTCTATAAAAAATCCCCACTGATAATCAGTGCAGCCAAACCGTTACCCTACACCCTCACATACCATGATCAAACAGCCTGACCACTACCCATCCAGCATATCAGTGTCTGATCTGGCCCTAGTACTGCCTGAGATCAGATGAGAGTCACCTCTGGTGCACAACACCTGACATCCCGTTTGCCTCATTACTTTGTTAATGAGCTACATAATGATTCCATTAAAGAATCTCAACTCAGTTATTAGTAAGGGTCTCTGATTTAACATACTGCATTATATACCCTCCACTTTGCTGCTTCTACAGGGACTCCTCCTCCCTGCCTTCAGCATTCCACCATTCCATCTTCTGCTAAATTTCCAGCATGGCTACGCTGTGTCACAAAACATTGATGGTCATGAACGTAAAATAACCTCAATCATCAATATTCATGAAATGTAGACAGTTTGTATGGTAAGGACTATGTTTAATTAGGATGTCCAATACTACAAAGGTAACAGAAAAAAGTACAAACAAAAGTATCTACTGGTAGCCAGAGGATATACAAATTAAAAGTCTAGAATTGCATTGGACGTTGACAGAACATTATGGGGAAAAAAACATTTCCTAATTTCCACATGAAATAGGAAATGAACTGAAATTATCTCTCTCTTGGAAAGAAAAAAATAGGAGTGGTGATGGATGTCCATTGTTTGAATCTCACAATGGAGAAGGTTTTACTTGTAGAATCAAGTCTGAAGTAGGTTGTTGGGTCCATAACACAAAGAGCTAAAGCCCTGACAGTGACTCAAATTACCCAGGATGGATTAGTGGCCTGTGCACTGGAGGTACTGTTAAGAGGGGATGGGAGCAAGTGGCTGAAGTTGGATCACCCTTAGTGGGATGAAAGAGCCAGCCTGACTCACTTCATGACTAAAACCTTGTAGAGGCCGGTGTCACAGCATACAAAATGACAAATAAAATGTGCATGCCTACCAAGCTGCATGTCTGCAGCACCCAAAATTGGACACATGCATAAGAGGCTATGGTTCAATTGAGCAATACTGTGGGACTTCCACACGTGTCAGGTTGTCAAGTGGAACTGCTAGGGCCCAAAGTTAAAAATCAGGCACCTGCTATGACTAACTGGATAACAGCTAATGCTCTGGTTACCTCTCACCTGCAGTAGTGGTTGCTATAGGAGATAAGCACTGAAAATCTAATTTTGATTGAAGCACAGGATTCCCCCTCTAGGGTGATGTGGGTGCAGCAGCCAAGATAAAAGGGTAATATTGGAGTTGCAAGGTTTATAGAGGAAGCATATAAAAAAATGTTTGAAAGAGAATCCTTCTAAGGAACTTGGAGGGGAGAGTGAACCTAACAGAGATCTGATGGCATGGGATACTCTTAAGACATGATTCAAAATGGGGCACTCATTACATTACAGATGCTAAAATTTAAAGTTATAGTAACTGACTGTGCTGGTGTGGGGCAGGTATTTTGTTCTGGATAGTTTAAGACAGTGACGTTCTCTGAGTGATTAGCAGAGCATTAACTGTAGACTGAACTAATTTATGGTTTACAGTATTTTTAATTGCGAAAATACAGGCTGCAACACTGTTACATTGAAGACATTCACTCAGTGGAAGAAATATTCTCTTCTCCAGGCAGACTTCTCCCACTGTTGCTGCATGCATTGACTTCCCCATTTTCACAACTGCTTTAAGAATATGATTTAGGGAATGCCCTTCTACTACAAATATGCCTTAAGGGCTGTAGGAAAGTGTCCAGACCTCCTTCAGGTATAGGTACACGTTTGGCATCTATTTCTCAGAGGTCTAGGCAAAGACAAAAGTCCTGTGGCTGACCAATCTGCAGACGACTGTAAGTTGGGTGCTGTCATTGACTCCCCAAATGTAGTTAACATACTACAAGAGCGTCTCACAGCAAAAAATGACAAAGTCATGGCCTTAAGTTAAATACAAAAAAAATGTATTATCATACCATTCGGCAAACCATGGTCCCTACTGTTTACCACATCAATGGCAACCCCCTAAGCACACAAACTGTGGTGAGAGACCTGGGTAAACAGATTGACAACAATCTCACATTCGACCATCATATAGCGGCAGTGGTCAGAAAAGCCTTTTACTTGGCTCATCTCATAAGTAAAGGGATTGGATCCAGAAAAAAGAAGGTTATTACCTCTCTGTACTCCTCCCTCATTAGGCCAATAATAGAGTACAACACTCCTTTTGGTATGTACCTCTCCAAACACCTGCACCAACTGGAAAGACCAAAGAAATACCTCACAAAGAGAATCCATGGCCACCAACACCTGTTCTATGTGGACAGGCTCAAATCACTATCACTCTACTCGGTATCGTACAGATTTGTCAGAGGTGGTCTGTGTCTCACCTACAAGGCAATCTCGGACCCTGCCCTACAACAGATACTCCATATCTGTAAGTCTAACTCCTCTCGCATTACCCGATCAAAAGGCCTAAATCTAATATACGACATTAACAAAACTTGCTGGAGAGACAGGTTTGTCTCCCAGAGGCTGCCCAATCTCTGGAATAGACTACCCATACACATCAAACAGAGTACCTCGCTGACCCTTGTCAAGCGCAACCTTGATGAGTTGATGGGATACCACAATTTTGTCCCAGGAGTTCCACCTATGTAAAATAAATTGAACTACGAAAACTGCTCAAAGTGGCAAGAACCACACAGAGACGTCCAAAGGAATGTCGTTTAATCACAAATCACCGACTAAGCGCTTTCACCATACAATGGCTTCATCAGAGTCGGTGTAAACATAAAATTAAACACTTATGTACAATTCACTAAATAATCTAATTAACACATTAACACACATAAAAAGACCTCATCAAGTCCCTGCCAATGAGCGATACAATACTTAATAGACTATTAAAAAATTACTTACTACTTATACTCTAAACAAATCACCTAAAGTTTTAAAACACATCATTAATAATACACAATAATTAAATAATGAAATTAAAAATAGAAACAGTTCAAACCCAAAATACAACATAAACAACCTAAAAAAATTATTATAAAAATATATATAAATACTATCCTTAACATTGATATTAAACTAGCCTTATATTTCAATACAGGTTTAATTGAAATATAGTCATTAATGCCAGGGGGTCTCATAGCGTTTAGTCTCAACTGCCAAACCACTTCTAACAAGGCAACTTTGATACCAATGTCACCACCTTGGTCAATATACACCCTATCAATAATAAAAAACACAAACTTCTTGAATCCATTACATCTAGAACTGTGTAAAAATAAAGCATTATGTGAATCCATATTTCTAATAGATCTTACGTGTTCAGTAATCCTGTCACGCAATCTACGCGTGGTCATACCCATGTAGAAAGCGTCGCAGGTGATACATAAGGCAACATACACAATATTCTTGGTGTTGCAGTTGCATGTACCAGGACATGGCAATGTATGCCCATATCCCTTGATGCAAATGTTGGTACCTTCAGCTATAAATCTACAACTTCTGCAAGCACCACATTTCAACATTCTAGATGTCCTAGACCTAGCCACCTTCTCCAAAATAATTTTCAAGTTGTCACCCTTACCAAACACAATTCTAGGACTCATCCCCACTACTTCTCTAGTCGTATTGCTCAAACAATAGTCCCATGCTTTACGTAATGCTGCAGTAATTTCCGTTGCTTTTTCATTAAACTTCAAAATGAAACATGGCCCAAAAGGGACATTGTTTGTAGCCAACTCCTGTTCATTAGCATTTCTCTTCACCTCCAAAATATTAGTTAAAATAGGCGAATAAGATGAACTTCTTTTTCTAAACACCTCTCTCTTTAATTTCAAAAGCAACTGTAACGGGTAACCCCTATCTGTTAACATGCCTATCAATTTGTAAATTTCCTGTTTAAATAAACACTCATCACTGGCCAGTCTAGTGATGCACACCATTTGCCCCTTGGCAACACCTTTTCTTTGGTGGTAAGGGTGGCAACTCTTGAAATGCAAAAGCGAGTTTGAATAGCTTTCTTTCCTATAAAGAGTACTAATAAGTGACTCCCTATCTTTCAAAATTCTAATATCTAAGAAATTGGCACTATCCGAACTCCACACATACGTAAATCTCAAAAAGTTGGTCGTGGTGTTTAAATACTGAACAAACTCAATTGCCCCAGCTTCATCCCCTTTCCATAGAATAAGCAAATCATCCATTTCAGTATAATTATAGATGAAAAAAACAAACTTTTGTAGAACGTCACAACTCAACCCTGTTTCCAATTCAGGAACTCCCAGACTGCTGTTTTCTCTCTCACAAATAGTATCAGTAAAAACATCACAAATACCACGTTCTTGATTAATGGATTCACTCAAACATTCACATTCCAACTCCTTAACCAAATTCACATCGGAGTGTGTGTTAGAAAAAATGTCAAAACCAATAATGTTAAATCCTGCACATCCATCATAACTTTGCGATTTGTTATCTAAACCATGGTCCCTACTGTTTACCACATCAACGGCAACCCCCTAAGCACACAAACTGTGGTGAGAGACCTGGGTAAACAGATTGACAACAATTTCACATTCGACCATCATATAGCGGCAGTGGTCAGAAAAGCCTTTTACTTGGCTCATCTCATAAGTAAAGGGATTGGATCCAGAAAAAAGAAGGTTATTACCTCTCTGTACTCCTCCCTCATTAGGCCAATAATAGAGTACAACACTCCTTTTGGTATGTACCTCTCCAAACACCTGCACCAACTGGAAAGACCAAAGAAATACCTCACAAAGAGAATCCATGGCCACCAACACCTGTTCTATGTGGACAGGCTCAAATCACTATCACTCTACTCGGTATCGTACAGATTTGTCAGAGGTGGTCTGTGTCTCACCTACAAGGCAATCTCGGACCCTGCCCTACAACAGATACTCCATATCTGTAAGTCTAACCCATTGCCACCCCTGAACATTGTTGAAACAACTCACCCTCAAATTTTAAGAAATTGTTTTGAAGAACAATTTCCATTAAACCAACCAAGAAATTCAGTTTGCTTTTATCCACAGTTTGACTCATATTTAAACTTTCATGGAACATCTCCAAACCCTCCACATGGGGTATGACTGAAAACAAATTAATGACATCAACAGTCAAAAAACCATAAAGGCTACTTTTCAACGTCACCTCCCTGAGTCTTTCAAGGCAATGCCATGAGTCCCTCACAATATGGGTGACCTCAGAAAGTGCCGATTTACACATAACATCAACAAAAGAAGCAAGGGGTTCAGTTTTAGAACCCTTAGCGGCTACAATGGGTCTAAATTGTAAGTTAATGGTGCCTTTGTGCACCTTTGGTATACCAAAGATGCTGGGTAGCGTGGGATTTTTGACAGAAAGGTAATCATATTCAACCTCAGTGATGGCCCCTTGATAAAGGGCGTCCAACAAAAAAAGATCAATCTTCTTGTAAGCAATATTGATTTCATTTCTTGAGACCCTTTTGTATGTGTCATCATCCTCCAAAATTGCCATCATAGATGTTGAATAGTCAATTTTATTCATCAAGACCATCCCACCTCCTTTGTCAGGTTTCATACACCTTACCCTATTGGATGACCTCAATTGCTTCAATGTTAACCTTTCCTCAGGGGTTAAGTTATCAGAAACCTTGTTTTTAACACTACAAATCTTTCTAAATTCAAATTCAAGAAGTTTTTCAAAAGCCGTAAATTCACCAAATGGTGGCGGAACAAAAACACTTTTCCTTTTTAATAATGTGTTTGAAACATTCTCCCTATTCAGATTACTGTTGTCATGAAAATACATCTCCAAGTTTAGCCTTCTCACATACAACTTCAAATTAACCAATATTTGTGCAATATCAAGTCTGAAATTTGGCACAAAATTAGTGCTTTGGTAAAAAGCTCAAAATGAGCATCCCCAATTTCCATTTCAGTATAATTATAGATGAAAAAAACAAACTTTTGTAGAACGTCACAACTCAACCCTGTTTCCAATTCAGGAACTCCCAGGCTGCTGTTTTCTCTCTCACAAATAGTATCAGTAAAAACATCACAAATACCACGTTCTTGATTAATGGATTCACTCAAACATTCACATTCCAACTCCTTAACCAAATTCACATCGGAGTGTGTGTTAGAAAAAATGTCAAAACCAATAATGTTAAATCCTGCACATCCATCATAACTTTGCGATTTGTTATCTAAACCATGGTCCCTACTGTTTACCACATCAACGGCAACCCCCTAAGCACACAAACTGTGGTGAGAGACCTGGGTAAACAGATTGACAACAATTTCACATTCGACCATCATATAGCGGCAGTGGTCAGAAAAGCCTTTTACTTGGCTCATCTCATAAGTAAAGGGATTGGATCCAGAAAAAAGAAGGTTATTACCTCTCTGTACTCCTCCCTCATTAGGCCAATAATAGAGTACAACACTCCTTTTGGTATGTACCTCTCCAAACACCTGCACCAACTGGAAAGACCAAAGAAATACCTCACAAAGAGAATCCATGGCCACCAACACCTGTTCTATGTGGACAGGCTCAAATCACTATCACTCTACTCGGTATCGTACAGATTTGTCAGAGGTGGTCTGTGCCTCACCTACAAGGCAATCTCGGACCCTGCCCTACAACAGATACTCCATATCTGTAAGTCTAACTCCTCTCGCATTACCTGATCAAAAGGCCTAAATCTAATATGCGACATTAACAAAACTTGCTGGAGAGACAGGTTTGTCTCCCAGAGGCTGCCCAATCTCTGGAATAGACTTCCCATACACATCAAACAGAGTACCTCGCTGACCCTTGTCAAGCGCAACCTTGATGAGTTGATGGGATACCACAATTTTGTCCCAGGAGTTCCACCTGTGTCCCTCATTGACAGAGGCAACAGGTGCTGATTGAGGTTTCTTTTTGGGAATAAACTCTTGGCTAGACTTATAAGGGCCCCAGGGCAATTAGTCAAGTAACCTTCTATGATCTTATGATCCTATGAACTCCACTGCTAACATTATTAGTTGGGCTATACTTAAAATCAGTTTTTACACTGCCATTATAAGTATATGATATACAATTGGGTGCACTTAAGATTAGCTTTCACATTACCATTATGAGTATAGGATATACAGTTTTCTCTCCTCCTTTCAATATTATGACATGTTCAAATTTGCAGTGGAGTATTATGTTTATGGTGTCTATAAACAGCCTTTGCACTTCCTTTTGTTCGTATGGAATGGAGCATCAGCTGTCTCATCACCATTAGGAATATTGGGTCTAGCACAGCTTAACCAATGTATTTCTGCCATTCTTAGTATAATTTAATGATACAGATAAAAGTCCACTGCAGTTGTCACATTTATGGGCACTAAATCTTGTAAGGTTTCCATCCTTGGGATCCTCTGTCACCAATTTGTAATCTGATGAAGAGGCAGCAGTAACTGATTTTTGTTCAGCTGCATTTTTTTGTTCCTTACATTTGTCTCCTGTTAAGTTAACTTTCTGAGTTACAGGGAAACAGTCCTTGAGCTAGGCCCTGACTCTGGTCTCAGTACTTTTGTGGAAAGGTATAAAAATGCTGACAAAAATAAAAGTTGTAAATCTTGTTTTGAAATATTACATTTATTGGTTAGACCCTTTTTCTGTAATAATTTTCATTTTGGCCTCTTGTTGTGCATTATACTAGTTGAATTCTTAGATTACCTAGACCTCAAAGCAGTATCTAACCACTCAAATTGCCTGTAACCATGCCAGCATGCATTATGTGCCTGTGCTTGTTAGTGAGAGCTTGTTATATTGCCAAAGCATAAAATACAAAAACAAATAAGCCCGTTGTTAACCTCTTAGTTATATGAAACCAAAGATGTACAGCATTGAGTTGGAACAATAACATCCCACACATCATGTCTTGCAAACCTAGCTCACTGCTCTAATAAATTACAGACAGCCTACAAGTTCTTGGTACATAGGGTATTGTTTACGATGTCTTGCAACAGGAAGTCTGTGGTGTTTTGTTTTCCACTTAAAGCTCTGTCACTGAACATGAAATACGTGCAGATTGCACCTGGGTAAACTTCTTCAGATTCAGAAATGGGAAGAATATTGGTTCTGTCTGCTTTTGCTGCGTATTATTGTCATTAATACAATCCAAAAGCCTGAAAGACAAATTAAACACATTAACAAAATAGGTTCACTGTGTTACCTCCTAGTTATGTGCTTCAGCCGTGGGAACACGTACTTACGGGGGCTCTTAATGGATGTGATTCATACAGAGAGGGAGTGTGTTGAAGACCGTGTATCATTGCTTAGTGGCATCATATGTCTGCCAGCAGTATAAGAGTTAGCAGGATAGAATTGATAAATCCAACAAAACTACTGCATGTCTGCCACAATTAGATTTACATTTGCCTTTTGTATCATAGAGTCCTGTTAGTGAGAATTTCCTCAATGATTAGGGGCCAGAATCCACAGAACTGTTACCTATTACACCACAGCACATAAGAAATCAGAGTAGGGAGCACCAGAGCACCAGGACTGAGCCAGAAAGAGGGCTGACAGTAGTCGATAAACTGATTTACTTTGTCTTTATTAAGTAACTGAGCATGCTCGGTGAGGTATGCTTGCTTTGGAGTGCCACTCTGCCAGCCTTGGCGTGCACGGCAAGCATTTGAAATAACGATAAAGAAAGACATAAGCAGTTTTACACACCAAGACACATCTTAGCAGAAATGTGAAAGTGTATTCTATAATATATTACATATAAAATGTAATCTGTTGGATCTTTGTGGTTTATTTCTCTTTGTAATGTCCATGCTACATCTGGTACCATTTGCTGCATCTCCCCATGCAATTCTTCTTCACCAAACTAAAGGATGTACCCAGAACTAGCTAGCTGTTTTGTTTTCCATATGGTTTAATCTCTCTCCTCCACCTTTTCTGTTTTTAAGGCAATAAGACTCACTAATATCTATGCTCAGGACAACCCAGATTTTCTTGGAGGCTTTCTAACTAGTGCAGTGCATTAACTCCAAGTTGTATGTATTCCTGTGAGAATGAGTAGGTAGCTGATGTACACTTCATCAACATTAACTGCATTGCTGGCAGTGGTGAGGCTAACAAACCAACAGGAGTGTGGGCAACGGTTTATGACAAGCTTTTAAGAAGGGTCCTTGTAGAATAAATGGGAAATAAGTGACACTAAATAGCAGTTTACATTGCATCCAATGGAAAAGGAAGATTAATGTTACATTTGCTGTGATGAGACTGTGTGAGTGTGTGCATTTTTTTCTTTTATGCAAGAGCCTTCTTTGCATTTCCTAACATTTTAACATTTCTTCACACCATGTGCTGTGCATCTTTTCTGTAAGAACATTGCACTTACGCATCACAAGATAACAGATTTGAATTACAGCTTGACATTGTCTATTGTAAGTCTCAAGGAAATTTTCTAAACATATTATGACTCATGATTACAGTTTTATTCTGTCTTTACGTTTGTACATACTAGCTGTTTGCAGAAAATAAGTAAACACGTGCTCTGAGCAACTTTTCTTTTGTAATGTATTAGACTATAATAAAACCTCTAAATCATTATCATGATCAGAAAGTTTTCTGCGGTTAAGTAAGGTATGGATTTATGTTGCCTTGCATAGGTTTATCAGAGACCCAAGGTCTCCATTCTGCATCTGTGAAATGTAGTTGAAACATCTTACAAAAAGGAGGAAGCATGGTCTTGCATCTAGACATTGCAGTATCTAATATTATAAGGTGTTTTTGTGGCATACAAAGACAAAAAGGTGAAAGTCTGGTTTCCTTAGTTAAAGATTTAAAAGTTGACAATGGTCAGAGTCGAATGAGAAGATGAGTCTAAAATATCCACAGCACCTTAAGTTTGAGTACCATACTAGGATATGTGTGTGCGCGTGTGTGTGTGTGTGTGTGTGTGTGTGTGTGTGTGTGTGTGTGTGTGTGTGTGTGTGTGTGTGTGTGTGTGTGTGTGTGTGTGTGTGTGTGTACACATGACCCATACCTCTCAACCTCTTAGTTCAAGAAATCTGGACAAACCCCGACAAAACTGGGGAACAAAGGCCCAAAAATAGGGACATATTTTAAATATTGCTCTTATGAACTTAAAAAGTTGCTAGAGTAATAGGGTTTCTTTTAACATACATTTTATATATATATATATATATATATATATATATATATATATATATATATATATATATATATATGCCAAATCCACAGTCATACCACAGAGAAGAAAAGGGGAAAAACTATGAAAAGTGCACCACTGGGTTGCACAATGTAACACATTCTGATGAAACTCAACACAACATTAAATTCTTGCACTAAAGTCACTAAACCACCAGTGCAGCGAGCACCTGTAAATATACTATAATATACGTATATAGTTATAATTATATCTATGTGTGTATTCACATCTCTATATGTGCATGCATGTGTGAGTGCATTCGTGTGTGTGTGTGTGTGTGTGTGTGTGTGTGTGTGTGTGTATGCAGGTGTATGCGCTGCGTGTGTGTGTTAATTACTAACAGGTTAGTTGACTAGAAGTTTTGAGGAATGCCAAGAGGCCTTAGGCTTCAGTGACTGGTTTTAACCTTTCATCAACTAAATATCATTACAGAGCTTTTTGGTAGGCTGAAATCTTCCATTACTTATCACTGCAGCATGGGTGCCTAACAAGGGCCCTCTAACACCACCACTGACACTGCTATATACATGACTGTTATTACCTTAGTACTACAGTGATCTCAAGAAACTTTAAAAATATAACTGCTAGAATTGTATAAATATAGCATGTAAGAAAACATGTTTTCACAGCTTAAATGCTGCCAAAATGCCAGTGCAAAATCAGAAATTGTGCCAGGTCGCAATACTGGAGGTTCCCTGTTTATGCTCTAGAAAATGCAGGTGCTGTGGGTATTTTGGTCTCATTTGACTGAGCTCCAGTTTTGTCTAGAGCTCAGACGTCTTTTATCCAGGAAACCACAGTAACTGCAAGCACAGTTCTTGAACAAGATCTGATCTGAAGGCACAGAGAATGCTTGAGTGATGTAGAAGCCTTATAAAGCCACATCCTTCTAGAACCCAAAGAATCCCTCCAAACGTAGATCATTTATTAATTTTTAAAGGCAATTGCTAGGTAAGACACACATGATGCAGTTTATCTTCATTTGTGAGCAGAGGCCACAAGGAAGTTGCATGAGATGTTCAAGGTCCCATGGTGCTAAATCACGAGGAGTGAGAATTTAAATCACGCATATAGAGCATGATAAGTTTAAAGTGGGAGATGTGCTGCTTTAGCTGATGATCTGGGCAATTTCAAAAAGAGTAAGAATAATGCACACGTCACAGCAGTATACTGAGAGAGTGCAAAAGAACAATCAATTGTAATTCTATCTTACTAACAGAGTAATTTTAATACATATGTTTCCCTGGTGTCTTGGCCAAATTTTCAATTCTGCCAGCCTTCTTTCCACCATCTTTATAGATCATACCTTGGTTCTCATTTAAAAATAGTTTATATACCTAGTGGGACTGACTTGGTCAACAAAATAAATAAATATATTTAGCTGGCTAGCCCAATAAATACAGAAGTACAGAGGTGACACTTTTTATTGTCACTTGAAATTTTATATCTGTGTGTTTTCTATTTATAAGTGAATTTTCCATGTCTTGTGGGATTTGTAAGATTTATCAAAAATATTTTGTAGTGTACCAGTGGAGGTAGCCTGCCCTTCTAAAAGCCCTGAATAGAGAACATATGGAAGGAAGGAGAAACATATGTTCTTGAAAATAAATTTCTCCTTAGCAGTGGTTCATTCTCTCCAGATACAGCCATACTAACCAAGGATTTATACTTGTTGCCTACACCAAATTCAACATCTGTTGTACTACTGGACTTCCCAGTGGGGGACAACTGCCACTGTGACTGAATTGCCACAGGGAGAGCCAACATGTTAGTATTTCTTTGGAAAAAAGGTTGCTTTGCGTCAAGTAGTTGCAGCAAGTAGCAGTTTAGTAGTGCAACACAGAAAAACTGAACTCACTACTTTCTATTAAATTACTACCAATGACAGCAAAATAATTTTGCAGAAAGATGGAAGGGCATGATCTAGAACTTGTTCACCGTGTAATATAAAGTTTCCACTGAAGATGACTGGCTAATTACACTTTAGTTCAAACTAATAGTGGCACAGTGGTACCACGTTTGATGTTGGATACAGTTAGTAGTAAAGCAGTGCCCTATATGGATTAAGACGTAGTTTCATTCCTGAGTTTTTAGTGAAGGTAGCACAACAGTACTCTAGTAGCATAACAGTACTCTAGTAGCATAATAGTACTCTAGTAGCATAACAGTACTCTAGTAGCATAATAGTACTGTAGTAGCATAATAGTACTCTAGAGAAAGGGAAGGAATATCATTTCCTCCATTAATCACTGATAGCTTCGTGGAGGGAAGACCTTCTCCTCTGATTATGTTGTAACTTACAGAAGTGCTGATTGGTTGTCTGACTGCTGCCCAAATCATGAATTGTGTAAAAAAGCATATTTTCAGACAAAGAGGCTCATACCTGTACTTAGTACCAGGGCACCTTAGACTTAAGGTCAAAGATTGACTTTCTAATTATGTGATCATGTGCCTAGACCTAAGGCTGTCTGTTCTGTTCACTTGAGTGATAAGGGAGAAGAACTGTTAAATGATCACCATTTTATGATGAATGAAACTCACTATACAAGGCATCATCATCTATACAGATCTGGGAGGACCCACTCTCAGGAACCCCATCAAGCAAATTCAAGGTAATGTTAGGTAGAATCTTCTCTGTGAGATAAGCTTTTTCCTCCAATAAAACTTAATTTTTTTTCAGAAAGGGACAAGATCAAAGTGTCTGAATAAAGTGTATCTAGGATATCAGTCCTTGAAGTAACAGCAAGGACATATGGCCAAAGGATAGTCAGTGTCTGTTAAAGTGGTAACCACAGAACCTGTTTGCAGACACCAGTGGTATGAAAAACTATCAAAATGACGAATGTGATCTTTTGGGTAGTCCTCACTGAAGGTTCTCCTAATTATTTTAAGTGGTAGGGCAGTGCAATTTTCTAGAGGTTAAGTTCTGTGTTTCACAGTGTTAAGGATCAGTGTTCAGTCCTGACCTCTGGTCACTCTGTGTGGAGTTTGCATGTTTTCTGTGTGCTTGTATGGGTTTTCTCAAGGTACTACAGTTTCCTCTGATTTCCTTAAACACATGCAAGTGCTCTAAACTGCATTTTGTATTTATTCTTGTCCTTGTGGGTGGGTAATTGATAGAGAAGGTCAATGATAAGCAGTTAACAAATGAAAAAGTGCAAAAAACTAAATTATCAGAATACCATGAAGGCCTCCGTAACAGTGGTTGGCCTCACTGGAAAAAGTGGAAGGAAGGAAGTTGAGTCAGAGAGTAGAAACAGTGCTGGTTAATAATGGAGGGTTACTGGTTCTGAATGAGTTATCAAGGATAATAGTGTTATTGTAGCACTAGGGGAAGGAAAGAAAGAAAGAAGGATATTCACACCACCAGGCTAGCTGCCCAACAAAATGCATCTGAAATTCTCCAGGTGCAACTAACACTAGGTAAGACTGCAATCCAAATTGTAGCTTGCTACATATCCCCCAACATACCCCAAGATTCTCACTACACCTTTCTAAACATACTGGAAAATATTAAGATAGAACCAAACACCCTAATACTGGGTGATTTTAACTACCCTACCATTAACTGGGAAAACTACTCATGTACCAACACCTTTGCCCAACGGTTCTTGGAATTCATAAATTCCAATGCCCTGGATCAACTAATCCATAGTCCCACCAGGGGCTCCAATATCCTAGACCTGGTCATTACCAACATGGGAAATCGATGCTCCACACCTATTGTCACCCCCTCGTTAGTCAGGTCTGACCATAAGCTAATCACCCTTAACATCCACATCCCACCCCCAATCCCCAGTAAGGAAACCTTCATAAAAATCTTCTCCAAAGCCAACTTCATGCTACTCAAGTCAGAAGTGACAAACTTCATGACACCCATGTAGACGGGAACTGAAAGCTCAACTGCTGAATCCTACACTAAAGCACTGTACGAGCACATCCACTCATGCATGAATCATGCCATCCCAAATAGAACCAAGTTGCTCTCATCCAAAAAATGGAAGCCAATCTGGTGGTCACCTTATATAAAAAACTTTACCACAAAAGGAAGAAACTGTTGCAGAAAAGAGGAAAACCCCAGGATGCAAAAAACTCCCTTACCAGCCTCAGTAAAAAACTGAGATCCCTCATAAAATCCTCCAAAGCTAGTTATGAAAATAAAATTGCCAAAGATTCCAAAGACAACCACAAGGCATTCTATAACTATGTCAAGAATCTAAATGGCAATGCTCAGATTTGCTCTGAGCTAAAACAGAATAGCATTAAATATACTAATCCCAAGGATATTGCCAATATCCTGGCAGATCAGTTCAGTGCCAACTTCATCCCCCTCTCACCTCCTAAATG
Organism: Protopterus annectens; assembly: GCF_019279795.1. Classification (NCBI taxonomy): domain Eukaryota; kingdom Metazoa; phylum Chordata; order Ceratodontiformes; family Protopteridae; genus Protopterus; species Protopterus annectens. Next base: position 1,279,158,375 of record NC_056743.1, read on the forward strand.
GCCCATCTCAATACCAGAAGATTGCCAAATTCTGGTAATAATGGCCACACAGGTAAAAAACACACTCTCCAAAGCTAAGAATACAGCATCCATGGGACGAGATGACATCCTGGGCTGTGTACTACATGAACTACAATATGAACTGGCACCTCACCTAAGTGTCATGTTTAATCATAGCCTCTCCTCAGGTTTCGTGCCCACTGAGTGGCACAGAGCTACAGTTATTCCACTCCACAAGAGGGGATCCACCTTGGATCCCGGAAACTACCGTCCCATCAGTCTTACGAGCCTTATCTGCAAGGCCATGGAGTGTATTACCATGGAACTTATAAACAAAGACATTGACAACCTTCAAACACTGGACCCCACCCAGTTTGGGTTCGTGAAGGGACGATCTTGTCTCCTGAACCTGATTGACTTCTTCGAATCAGTCTCCAGAGCCATGGACAAGGGTAAGGTGATCCACACAGCCTATCTAGACCTTGCCAAGGCCTTTGACACCATCCCCCACTCTGCAATCATAGATATACTTACTAAGCTGGTTATTAATCCCTACATCACCCAATGGGTTGCTAACTGGCTTACTGATAGAACCCACACTGTAAAAGTAGCCGACTCCAAATCCAGCTCCAGACAAGTGACAAGTAGAGTACCTCAGGGTTCAGTTCTGGGACCGCTCTTGTTTGGCATCTACTTCTCTGAAGTACAGGACAACACCAAGGGACTCTGGCTAACAAAGTTCACAGATGACTGCAAACTGGGAGCCATTAATGAATCCCCAAATGATGTGGATACTCTACAAAAGGACCTTACAGAAACAGATGCTTGGTGCCAGAGCCATGGGCTCAAGCTCAATGCCAAGAAATATATAGTTATCCCCTTTGGGAAAAAACATGTACCCATGAATTACCATATAGGTGGCAGTACACTAAACACCAAAAGTGTGATAAGAGGCTTAGGGACACAGGTGGACAGTGGTCTCACCTTCGATAACCACATCACCACAACAATCAGGAAATCCTTCTATGTGGCATACCTCATCACTAAGGGTTTTTCATCCAGAAAAAAGGAGGTCATTGTCCCACTGTACTCATCCCTCATTAGACCCATTATAGAATACAATGCCCCGTTTGGTATGTACCTCTCAAGACATCTGCAACAACTGGAAAGGCCGCAGAAATACCTCACTAAAAGAATCACAGGCCTAAAGCAGATGCCTTACATTGACTGCCTTAAAAAACTCCAGCTATACTCTGTCGCATATTGTCTACTCAGAGGTGATCTCTGCTTAACATACAAGGCCATGTCAAACCCAGAGCTGTTGGGCATGCTACACTTAAAGAAATCCCAATCCCTCAGAGCCACACGCTCTAGGGATCTAAACCTTGTCATCACGATAAACAAAACATGCTGGAGGGATAGATTCCTGACCCAGAGACTTCCCAGACTCTGGAACAGATTGCCCATGCATGTCAAGCAGAGTGCCTCTTTGGCCTCTTCAAAAGGAACCTTGACAATTGGATGGGAGAAAGGAAGAAACTGTTGCAGAATAGAGGAAAATCCCAGGATGCAAAAAACTCCCTTACCAGCCTCAGTAAGGGGATCACGTCAGTTGCCCTGCTAGACAGGGGTCCAGGGAAGTAAATAGTGTGGGAAGGAATAGCCAGGGAATTGTTATGGCTAGGCTTGTATAGGCCCTAGGGCTGATAGCCTAGTACCAACCTATGAAGGACGGAAGGAAAGAAGGATGTTAGGAAGGGAAATAATTTCACCAGCCTAACCCACTCTGGTAGAAACTTATTGATATCTTGGGCAGAATGAAGCCTGACGTCACTAATTAAGTTACTAGTGGTAGTAATGGTGCAGTTGCTGTAAGTCACAGAAGGTGAAGACTGCAGTTAAAAATGACAAACATAATTACATACAAAAAAAGTGTACACACATATGCACACAGAATTTGTCCAGAGCACAAGCACAGCAGCTGGCACAAATACATACACTGTATCAATACATAAATAAACAGTTAGTGAAACCCAAAACTGCAAAATGTGCAAGGAGGTATGAGTTCAGTCTGGAGGCTATCAGTCAGTGCTGGCAGACGTGGACATGTGTGGTTGCACTATTTTATTAAATAATTGTTTGTTTCCTTCATCATGGCTCTGTTGTCCTCAAACACTGCCTAGCTTCTTTATAGGTTCATAGGTTTATAGGACGATACTAGGCTATTGGCCCAGAGGCCCTTATAAGTCTAGCCAAGAATTTTACCCATGTTCCCACAAAGTCAGCACCTGTTTTCCCCGTCCAGCAGGGATACCCGATATTCTTGCAGCAAACTGACTCGGTGCTTGCTTTTTTCCTAAGTGCCACAATTTTGTAATACAGAGTCTTCTGCTAAAGGTCTGGGAAAGTACCATGAAGAACAGAGCAATGGGAGTCATTGTGTTACATAGAAAAATAGCCCCTGGAGACAGAAAAAAGTATGTGACTCACCTAGACGGCTTATTCTTTACCTGTTGTTCAAGTTTTCCTTCATTAGTAACAAATAGTTGTCTAAACTTTACATCAGTTTTATGCACTCTTTTTTCTCATAATTTTTTTTAATTTTTCTAAGAAGGAACAAATAATAAAATGCTAATTAATACAACATCATAATGTAATCAATTAGTGTCCGTAAAAGAAAAAACAAGTAGAACTACGTAGAATATATACAAAGGCCTGAAGAGAATGAATAATACTCAGAGCTCCAACAAAAAGTACTCTTTTCTGTTTTTCTTTTCACTTTTCACTTTTGTTGATGATTTTACTTCCTTTAAGCAATAGAATCTGTATTCTGCAGATAAAAGTCAGAAAGAGAAGATACTTTGATTCAAGGATTATGCACTCGATGCTGTTTTGGACCATTTCCTGTACATATAAGCTGTTCCATGTGCTCAAAGCTCTGTGAAAAAAAAAGAATCCTTCAAGTTGCTCCTAGCCTATCTTACTATTTTTGACTTCAAATATAACCAAAGTGCTCCTGCATAGTTTTTCTAAAATATGCATTTGTCTTCAATTTACTGATATTTTTAAATGTTTTTGTCACGCTCCCTTTCTTCTTTCTTCAAGATCATAGGAAACTTCTACAAAACAACTATGTTGGGCTTCATATAGCTTCTGGTAAAGCAACTACCCCAGATTATATTACCCACAATTGCAGTAAGGGCAGATTTTTAAGGAATGATAATGTCACAACGAAATAACACACAAGGATTGAATTTCTGGGAAGGTGTATTATTCAATGCCTTTGTGGAAAACAGGAACACTGAGTTATTGAAATGTTAGAATTTATTAATATGAAGACTGCAGGAGTATATCTGTATGTGTGACTGCTTGTGATGTGTCTCCATTGTATGTATAAGTAAAACATAATTGTTTTTATAACCATGTCTATTCCTTATGTAGGTCAGGTTGCTCCCCCAGATGCTTTAGTTTGCTATTATAATGCAGCGGAAATGATTGCCTGCGCTTACCAGCATGACTGCTGTTTCTAAGATTACTCAGATCTTTAAGCGGAAGCTACTGTGGCTTTATAGCACTGAGCACCTCTGTCAGATCAAAATATTTGGTGTGGTTTGAAGAAAGGAAACTGTTATTTCAGCTAACTACACATTTTTCTCTCTCTCTTGAGCAGCTTACACAGCTGGCCTGTGTTAGATGGGAGGGAGTGTCACATTGATGTATGACAACAGTAACATGCTTCAGTCCAGAATGGATAACTTAGCAGTGTGTCAGGACATTGTGTGGATTTGTGGCACAGGCAGCCACAGGTCTTGATCTAGGAGGGCTGGAAAATGGCAGTTGCATACTTCAATGGTACAAGGCAGGGATAGCAATAAGCTTTGATCCGGGGGGGGGGGGGTAGCAATATAATTAAGAACAGAAGAGGTGCTGGAGGTTAACAGACTGTGCCAGTCCAGGAAGAGGGTTGACAGCAATGTGCCTTGATTCAGAATGTGAAGATTATAACTTGGGAGGGAAAGACTGAAGGTCTGTTTATCTCTTCTGCTTTGTTACAAAGTGTTCTGTTAGTTTCTTTGCTATAGATTTGATGAAAGCAAAGAATAAGGCAAGACTTGTGGGACAAGTACCTGAAAGTGTAGGGTAAACACTAGGATCCTGCTACTTCTAGTAATACTGTATGGGTCCAGTGGAAGTGGTCAAACTATTTATTTCATCAGTTGTTTGTTTGATTCCTTTTTCATCACTGTGTTACCTTTAATTTTGTGGGGGATTAGTAAACAATGCGTTGAAGCAAGTTTTTCCTTTTGCCTGCTGTTGTACAGTCTCAGAGTTGATATATTTAAGTAGAGAGTGGTTGCAGAGGCAAAAACTTGGTGTTTGCATTTTTATGTTGTTTTTGACTAAACACTCCATTGATGTAATTTGAATGATAAAATGCTAGTCAATACAGTACATGTTCAATATTTAGTTATATACTCCATTGCATAACTTTTTCTCATGTAAGGGGTAAACTTTACTATTCAGTCAACATGTGGGAAATTAAGTCAATAAGATCAAAGAACCCCAGTGCCAAATATCAGATGGTAAACCCTATCACATTTAACATGACTAAGATATCTTTATGTGAGTTCCTGTTGGAGACATGGACCCCTATAACAAGTCACTATTTTAACTGCCCAGTGAAGGGGTGGCTGATAGCGGCTATATGGGACACTTACCACACTGTGTGGCTTGTTGGGGTTTGTGAACCAGCTGAGCTAGGAGTTAAACACAGAAAATAAAATTATTATTATTTATTTATTATTTTATTATGTCATAGTGATGGCTATCCATAATATTGCCTTTATGCAGCATGCCATGCTTTTATTTCAGAGAAAGGTTAATATCACCTGACCTGCTGTTGTTTCATTTTGTGACATTGTTACGTTACTTCAGAATCAGCTCCCAGTGATGTGCCCTGTGCAGCATTACATAAAAATGTAGTGGAATGTCATTTAAGAATTAGTCAACTAACTCTTATATCATAGGTTTCACAGTTAGGCTACCGGTAGCTGGCCCTTTGTGCCATCTCAGATTATCTGTCATCATAGTGTTTAAAAACTGCTGTTTAAGTGCTTGGAAAATATGCACTAATTCTGAAACAGGATTGCAGTACATAAGTAGTGTCACAGTCTGTTGCCACATTTGTGATCTAATTCTAAAACGGTACCACAGATGTCTACAATCTTGTACTGTTTTGAAGTACATATTAGGTGGTACCTTGAAAGGACACATGTCAGAGCCATGATTCTGACACAGTACAGCTATCCATATCAGGTGCTGCCACCAAGGTCACATGCCTTTGGCCTCATTCTGAAAATGTTCAGCCATACAGATCACATGGCAATACAAGGAACCATATGTCACTACCATAACTGTAAAACAGCACAGTGGTACATACCAGGCAATTCAACACATGCCAAGGTACCTGTATTTGAGTCTTCAGATTGTGTGACAGCAGTTTGTGGTATTGTGCTTTTGTTTTAAAGCATTCTGGTACTATATATCTGCTGGAGACATAATGAACCACGTGCCCATGCCCTGATTCTGAAACATATGATACAATACTTAATGGTATTCCATGCAGCAGTATGGGAACATGATATTAGTGTAAACACTGCAGTGTTTCTGTCATATGAGGAGACGCATGACTATGAGATAGAGGTATGGTACATAAATCAGCGAACAGAGGTTCAGGAGACACTGGCCTAATTTTTAAGGAATAATGCAGCACAAATGTATCTGGTTAAATGTATTTCTATAAAACTTCTAAAGCCATAGGGATTAATGAACATTTTCATGTAGATAAGTTAAGATGTTGACAAACATATGTACTGCAGGAAGCAAAATATTAAGCAAGTAAAATGTTCAATAAAATACAATTTAAAATAAATGGTACACATACAAAACAGTGTAAACTTCTGTCTCTCTCTTTTTGTTGTCTCATGCATGCAGACACATATACACACCGCACGTACCAACATACACAAAAACAAGTTAACAAAGTTTAGATCCAGAAATGTAAACAAGCAATTTCCCAGAAAAGCAGTTACTATTTAAGGGAACAGATCATAAAAATGGCAAGAGATGCAAGAGTCAGCTTAATGATAAACCAGCTGAGACTTGGAATAATAAAATAATTAAAATAATGCAATTCAGAATTTGTCATTTGAATTATGGATTGCAAAAGGCTAAGATAAGACCACAGATGTTTCTTCAAAATCCTTTCTAGACCTTTATATATAGTTGAAGCATGTATTTCATGTGTTCCCTATTTTTTTTTCCATTTTATGAGTGGGATGCTTCTTCTTTGACAAGCCTTCTCCCTGAACTGACAGCATACCCACAATACTGCAATGTTCTAGTCTGTTCCCTAGGTTGGGAATACTAGCCTCTGTCACACCATCATGATACTGAAATAGACTATCTAAACTGAATTAGGCTTCTGTCTGATGGGAATATATATACAAAGAAATACCAAATATATGGCTATCACATTGTCCATGGGGTATCAAAGAAGAGAGGCATGTACTGGTGGGCACTGTCTACCTACTTCCCCATGCATAGGTTAATAGATGGTTACTAGGCTGTCGGGCCAAGAGCTATTTTAAGCCTAGCCAAGCTTACCCCCAAATTTGACAAAATATTGCTATATGTGTCAATGCCACAAGGAATTTTATGGTTACAATACATGCTTGTACACATCAAGCATTCACAGGCTGTCCCTCTCCATTAGGAACATAGGTGCAAACTAGGGATACATTTGCGATTTCCCATCCAGTGGTCTAAGTTATGTTTGAACAGGGCTAGGGATGAGCTTTGCTTCACATTGATGGGAAGCCTGTTGAAGAGAGGGGCTATCTGTGAGACATATACCTTTCCTTCCAACAAGTCCTGTTTATGTTGCAGTCGAGGTTTAGGTCCTTAGAAGGAGTATTTCTGATGCTACAAATGAAGGATGCCAAGAATATGACACTTGAAACACAGCATTAACAAATCAATTGTTTTAAGGACTTTTATCCCCAAATTATGAAGGACTTCATCAGAACAATTTTAAACACAGGAATTTTTTCTTAAATAAAAACACATCACTATCATATGACTAAAAATAAATCAATAAAATCCTGTTGTATAATAGCCAAGACATTAAATAAGTTACAATCAAACAGTTTTTTATACCATAAAATATTTCAGTTTCAAAACACACTATGGTTCAAATTCTCATTTAAACCAAGGTGTGTTTCAGAGTTATAATACATCTGCCACCACAACACATGGCTATCTAATAGTTCATTCCACAGACTACCCCTACTAACTAATTGAATTTAATATATTGGTGTGTTGTACAACATGGTTTTATTGATTTATTTTTATGCATGTAATAGTGGCATGTCTTTATTTAAGAAAAAAATCCATCCTGTATTTAGAATTGCTTTGATGAAGTCTGACATGATTTAGTGAAAAAAGCGCTTAACACAATTGATTTATAAAAGCTGTGTCCTGACTGCTGTATTCTTGGCATTTTTTTCTTTTGTGAGTTTACAGCACACTGTGTATTCACTGTTTTTTTTTTTTTTTGCTGTTTCTGATGCTGTTTGTTTTGTGGATATGCATCAAATCCATCAGTGTGGGATCAAAGGATGCCATGTAGGCTAGGGATAGATTGCCACACAGCAGTCTGTAGGAGACTGATTACAGGTGTAGGGCTTTGAGAAGGTCAGCATAGGGCTGCCTGTTTACTCCCTGTATTCTTTCTGTGAGGAACCTCAGAGGTTTCTCAAGCTGTTGTAAGTGCCTGGTCAGGTACATGCAGAGGGGTGCATTGTACTGGTCTGATGAGAGCCAAGTCCAATAGAACAATGACCACCTTTGACCTGAATGCCACATCCTTACCCCTTACCTATTAGTTGTGCAACACAGAATAATTATCTCACAGCAGTAGTCATGATGATCAAAGGTTAGGGGACTGTCACATGTATTCAGAGATTCCTGACTACTGTTTCTACTTTCAGTGGTATATTATCAATATTGTAATTTTCAGAAGTGGCCATCTTTCCAAATGGTACCATTATGCATTTTTTCTTATTGAGTTTTATTTCCATGGCTGTGGCACCAGTTGTTTGTTTGCATCAGGCCCTCTTGAAGGATCTTCATGTCTTTAGGGGATTCAATGACCATGACTAGTTTGCAGTCATCTGCAAACTTGGTCAGCTAGAGGTCCATGACTTTTGCCTTGACTTCACAGACGTAGATGTTAAAACAGAGAGGCCCCAGCCCTGACATCTGTGGGACTCCACTAGTGACAAACCACGTTGTGGAGGTGGATTTCCATATCCTACCTTTTTCTCTCAGCCATAGCCTTAGTGACCTTCTTGAAGAAGTCCACCAGGTTAAGTTGGCATGATGTGTCTTTGACAAAACCAAACTGGGAAGGGCCCAGTGTCTGTAGGTTTCTTATATCATTATTTATCAGATCCACAATGATTCTTCCCATGGCCTTGCATATAAGACTAGTCAGACTTATGGGTCTGTAGTTCCCCAGGTCTTTCTTTAAGGCTGCATTTTTAAATCCCGCCCATTGCAAAGCTAATTTGTTACTATTTGTCAGATGTAATATTATTGTTTGTTTTGTATCTGACTGGCTTTCCATTTAGAGTTTGGCACTGTTTCTAAGGGTACATTTTCTACTTTTTTTTTTGGCAGTGCTGAAATTACGATTTTTCAGCTTTGATGACATTTTGTATATATGCAGTTTGTATATGCATTGACAATGCTCTATGCTATCTATTATGTATTTGTTCTTATATTAATGAAGCTATCATCTGTAAATTGTATTGAACCTGTTTATAAATTTGTTGTTTCTCGAATATGTAAATCATGCATGTATTCTCCTTTAGTTAGATAAATTAGGTATTCTGCATTGTGGAGATATTTATATAAGCTACATTTGTACATAGAGTATTTAAGTGAAGAATTTGAATACTCTCTACTGATTCATTGTTTTATTTATGTAAATGAGGATAGTTTTATTTTATTGTGAATAACTGATAGGGAACATATATGATTGGTTATAACAGATTTTGCTGATATACTAGATTCAGAGTGCATTTGTTTCATAAGAACTTTGAGTAACGATTACTTCTTAGGCATTTGAAGGTCTCTTAAATGTATAGAAAATGCTAGATTGGTTATGTCACCTACATGACTTATATTTGATTGTTTAATTGTGTTCACTCTTGGGCTTTAAATATGAATGGATGTTTGTTGAAATATGGTCTGAAGAAGTGGTAGAAAACCATGAAAGCGCTTACCTAGCTTACTAATTTTATTAACTCTCCTATTAAATGTGATTGTTTTAGCTGTGGTGTATAACGTTGTTATTGGAAGGTCCCCCTTTGTGTAGAGTGATAACTGTTGCAGTCCTCCATTCATTTGGCATGGAGCCTTTCTATTGTGTATGGTTAAACAGAGATTATACAATGGAAACTCAGCAAAGCCAAGAAACATGCATGCTGATTGGCTAATCCAACCAGCGTGCACATTGTAAATTCAACATAACAAATAAAAAAGTCCAGCAGCTAATGCATTTCCAACCCTTCTCCTGCAGAAATATGTTTGCGCAAGTTACTTGGAAAGTGTGTGTCACTGAACTCTCTTTCGTCAGTGTGAATTTAAGTGGAAATAGTTCAGTAGTTAAAACATAATGCTGTCCAACTGACATGAGACAGCAGCACACAAAGCAATTTCCCCTGTCAGTTAACTTTCTGCCATGTGACTGGCAAATGAGATGGCAGCACAGAATCAGTTTTTGCCCAAAAAATAAAGACCCTCGATATCTTAAATGTCCACCAGAAGTACAGTGCAAGAACTTAACAGCACAGATGTGAGTAATTTGTACAATTGAAATTCAAATGGAGACACGAGTGGTGACGAAAACATATACTGCCAGACAACACGCAGATGAAAGAAAGAGCAGAAGTTACGTATCCTCACAAAAACTTTATAAGCAACACAGGTTGACAACTGCATTTTTAGGAGTTGTAAGTCTATGCTGTCCAACTGACAAACTACACAGCAGCACACAGCCACTTTCCCCACTCCAATTAATGGGTTCAATGCCTTACATCTCCACCTTAAGTTGACTCCAGCAGCTGAGCAACACAGATCTCAATAATGTGCACAAGTACAATCCACGCCAGTAGGCCAACTGTTGCAGGATACATACGAGACAAGGGAACAGCCATATGAAAAAAAATCACCACTTACGTTTTTTTCAAACCCCAAACGTAAGGCTTTATAAATAAATTAACTACATACCCATAACATCTGCAGAAAAAAGGGCTCAGAAAAGAAATAAATAATAAAAAGTATTGGACTATTTTATCTCATAAAAAGTGGAAGAATACAGACTAATGCAAACAAAAACCCAAATAACAACAATACAAACATAACACAACACAAAACTAACACCATTGTATAACAGCAATAAGGGTAAATCCAACATTACTCACACCCAGCTGTGGGTTATTGCTATATTCTAGCAGGCCTAACAGGCCATGTTTCATGCTATTCTTGTTTCATGTGAGTTTCCATGTATTAGGAGCACCTAGCTTCCACTGGGAATCACTGTTGCACTAGACAGCATGCAGTGTTTGGGGGTAAAGAAATCCTATTTCCCTGGTAAGACCCCATGCTTTCCGAGTTGTTTCTAAACAAAAGGTCAACTACTTGTTAAATTTGGTGGAAAATAAAAATCAGTATAATTTACGGAAGGTCTATCAAAAACCCACCAACAAATAAATTATCCACAATCTTGAGGTCAGTTAAATGCCAAAAACTGTCTCTTAATACCAAACTTGAGGCATCATCCAAACCATAGTCTAATAAGTATGTAAACAAGCCTTTTTTGTTATCCACTACACTAGTAGCCACCTTTATTTCATAAGCAAGCCTATGTTCACTAACGAATCTTATAAAATACTTCTAATGATTATTATAAATGTGTTTAGCACAGGTGGATGAGCCTTATAATGCATAAACATTTTTTTTCTTTTTTCATCTAAATGATTCAAAAATTCTACTCCACCAAGGAGATCTAAAATGCATCCTTCCTGTAGAAGTATATGTTGGGACAAAACAGTCAATCAGACTGTCTATACGACTATAAAAATATCCTAACTTTTGCATATAGTTTTATCTTTCTTCACAAAATCCCAGTCCCACGGCAAGATTTCAGTTTTAATAGCTCCACAGTCTGATCTGTAGAATTATTGCGTTTATATCACGTTATCGAAAGATGAAAATAGTCCCCATCAGCCCCAAAACATCTAAACATGAAAATATTGAACATGCAGAACAGCAAATTTTCTCCCATGGAAAAAATTCCTTACTCCGAAACACATACACACAACACAAGCACATCAAACAAACAGCAACCACACACATACACTTAAATTCCTACATCTAACGCTAGACTAAACTAAGCATACACTACTATCTACCCACTTACCTTAACCCAAACCCTAACCCTAAGGTCCATCACTATCGCACACTCACCTAACCCACGCCCTAACCCTAACTCACTTAAACCGCCCCTAACCCTAAAGTCTGCCACTATCGCACACATGCCTAACCAGCGCCCTAACCCTAACTCACTTAACCCACCCCTAACCCTAATGTAAATTGCACACTTACCTGAACCCAATCCGTAACTTTCCACCACATCGCTAAGAATAGCGAAGCCACAGAAACGGCCAACTGAATTCTTTCCCAAGGAAAGAATTTGCTGTTTGCAGCTTTGCTATTCTTAGCATTCGCTGAATAGCCTGAATAACCTTTGCATAATTTGTTATATGTTTTTGAAAAAGTTTGTGAATTAGACTTGAGGAAATTAAAGGAAATGGAATCCACATATTATGTACAACATGAGTAGGAACGAAAAAGAAGTCCTTGACCTCCTTTTGGCAGCTAAAGTACGGGTGATGAATCCCGATAAGGGAGGGGGCTTAGTTTTTATGGATGTACAAGATTATGGAAAGCAGGATAAAAGAAATATTGAGTACTGATACTTATGAATTGGCTTTACTTAACGAATAAATAGGTCAAATCAACTTATTAAAAGTTTACTAAATTACCTATTTATAGAAGCAAGAATAGATCTGCATACATATAACTATTTGCAAATCTTAACACCAAGAGTACCCTGCATGTTTGGGGTACCTAAACTACATAAGAGTATGAGTAATCCCCCATTTAGGGCAATAGTAGATGGGAGAAATTCATCCACTTATGCTTGCGCAAAATATGTTGACTCCATAATGACAAAATACATTTCAACAGAAGAGAAGATTTCAAAAGATTCCCGGGCATTTTTAGATAAGATGAATAATTTAGAATATAAACAGGAATATAATTTTCTTACAGTGGATGTGAAGGAATTGTATACTAGTATACCCCACCAACAAGGGATAGAATGGGCGACTAAGAGAATGAGACAGAAGGGTGCACTAGAGGAAGAAATTTCCCTAGTACAGGAGTTATTAGATATTATTTTAACTTATAATTATATTCTGTCTGACAATCAATATTATATTCAAAAGAAAGGGGTAGCGATGAGCTCGTGTGGCTCTAGTTGTGTAAATTTAGTAATGTACTTTTGGGAACATACATATGTATTAGGTAATGATAACTTCACAGAAATAATTAAATTTTACACAAGATTTTTAGACAATATGTTTATGGTGATTCAGGGTGATGAAGAAACTGCTGTAAACTTGGTAAAAATATTAAATAACACATCTGATTTCTTGCAATTCACCCATATTTTTCACACTAAATCCATATCTTATTTAGATGTTGAAATTATCAAAAATGAACAACAGAAGGGTATGAGCCTAAAATATTTAGAAAGCCTACCTACTCTAATAAAATTTGTACTATTCAAGTGCACATCCGTACCATCAGAAATGGTCTGTAGTGAAGGGCCAACTAGTCCGAGCAGCGCGGATGATCACTACAGAAGAAATTTTTTCTGAGGAATGCATAAATTTGAAACAAATGTTTTTAAGTAGAGAATACCCTTTAGATTTAATAGAAGAACTAATGCATGAAATTACATACAAAAGGACTAAAGGTTTATATAAACCATTACTAAAGAAATATATAGATGTACCCATCACTGTTATAGAACAAGAAACTAGTATAAATCAAACGGACTCTTTACAACAGTCTGAACTGCCCGGTTTTAATTTGGCATGTATTTTAACCTTTTCAGTAGACTATAACAAAATTAAAGAAATAATAATAAAAAATTGGAGTTTATTGAAAGATGATAACACTCTGGTTTCAAAAGTAGGAGAATTGCCAAAAATAGTCTGGAGAAAGGGACTGAGTTTTAAAAACCTATTACAAAAACAAATAAACTCAAAAATTAGGAATTTGGGCATGATGCAGTGTGGTAATTGTCAGTACTGCTATGTTATGGAACTTGGAATCACAACTGATAGAAATGGCTTTAGATTAAATTGTAAGAATAGATTTAATTGTAATTCAAAAGGAGTTGTTTATGTTGCTAAATGTCAAGCCTGCCCCTCTTTCTATATAGGCAAGACAGATCGGAGATTGAGGGACAGGGTATATGAAAATCTTAGGAGCATAAGTCAACATAAAGAAGAAAATGCTCTAGCTAGGCATGTACTTGCACACCCAGACCATAAGTTCAAATTTAAGTTAATTGATCAGGTCATTCAGGATATGAGGGGTGGTCCATTTAGTTTACTGTTGGAAAAAATGGAATTAATGTGGTAAATTAGGCTGAATGCATATATGGATCCTGGTTTAAATGAAAAGTGTTCAATTATGTGTTTATTGAAGCTTAAAAGTTTGGATAGATAAGATGTATAATTTATGAAGTATAAATTATATACTTTTAAATGTATAGATAAAATATGTACGTAAATATATGTAAATATGTATCGCAACACATTAGGTTTATAGGGAAGTAAGTAGAGATGTCTTGTACCAAGAAGTTATACTTTGTTTATTATCGTTATTTCAAGGCAACTAATATGTATATGGAACACACATACTAACATACATTAATAGGTTGTTTTATTTATGGCAATACAAGTAATTTTAATATATATTTTAATATATATTTATTTGATTTTAGTGAGTGAACTATTTAAAAGTGTTTATAACTTTAAAATCCTATTGCTTTATCATGTGACCTTGCAAAGGTTATTTAAATGCAGTTGGATTATTAAATGTTTTTTGTCAATCTGAAGAAGTCCAACGATACTCTTGAATGAAAAGCGCTTAAATAAATTTGCTTCGTGCATAAAGAGACTTGGCAGTGTTCGATATCAGAACATTTGAAGTTTTAATACTTTGATGTTCTGATATAGACCCAAATTATTTTTACTTGTACTGTTTCATTAACTATTGGTAAATCAGAGTCCATAATCTCAAATATGACACATACATGGTCTGAATTCTCCAGCTCTGGAGAATGTACTACAATATTTAGATTTTGATTTGTTAGGGAGTCAGAGTATATCCACTACCATACTTCCCCTAGTATTCTCAGTTACAATCTGTGAGAATTCCCATGGGATACTATCACTTAAATCTTATTTTCCGTTGAAAAACAAAAAAGCAGGCAACCTTATGTCCGGGAAGCAAGCTTTAACCAAAAGAAAGCCAGGAACCAAAATATATCCTTTAACGCAAATATTTAATGTTACAAAAAAGAGCGTTTTCGCCGTGACTCCTGTCACAGCTTCATCAGAAGGAACACATTTAAAACAGTTAAAAAGCACCTATTTATAAACTAAAACAGGAAGTGAACAAATAATTACATTTCCTGCAACACCTCAATATGCAAATTAAATATGAAAGCCTTAAAAAACATCTACAAATTTTTTAACATTATAAGCAATACATATAAATGCATCAAAGAATAAATGAAACTTAAATTACAAATAAACATAATAAATATGTTTAAAATGAACATGACTTCATCTATTTTACTGCATGTTTAAAAACTTTATGACTACATCTCCTCATAACAAAAGAATCACCTAAAGTAACTCTTTAGTTTTAGTATACTTGATATGTTACAGTTTTCATTCAGACCAGGTGGTCTGAATGCATCCAAATTTAACTGCCATATCAATTCTACATTTTCAAGAATAATTGAAAATGGGCCTCCTCGAATCGTTGGAACAACCTGGTCAATACCCATAAAACTAAAGTTATGACCTGGGTTGATATTTACATGTTTAGCCAAAGCATTTTCCAAAAGTGTTTTTTTTATTGCATATGAATGTTGGTAAACCCTCTCTTTCAGTTTACGGTTAGTCTTCCCTATGTAAAAAGATGGACAACAATTACATAGGGCAATGTAAACAACCGATTTTGATTCACAAGTGATCTTATGGTGAATCAGGAACTTTTTCTTCCTTACTGTAAATGAGTTACCTGTTCTCATAAATTTACACATGTTGCAGCAACCACATTTGAATGAACCCCTAAGTCTAGTGAAGTCATAAAAATTAGTTTTATGTTGTAATAACTCTTTAAGGTTGCTACCTCTTCTATAAACAACAAAAGGACGAGCTCCTAGCTTATCAATTAAATTTGAAGAGTTAATTACTAAGGGCCAGTTTTTTAAAATAATAGCCCAAATGTCCGTTGAATTTAAATTGTATTGGGTAATAAAACTCAAAGGAAAGCTCCTTCCCTGTTCTGAATGGATAATACAATCATCTTGACCAGTAATTTCATTGTCTATCATTACCCGAACAGTGTTGTATTGATCGAGCAATGGTTTATAAACACCTTTAACTCGTTTAGAATCGACTTCACAAATAAGGTCATTAACTAGTGGTAAAGGATAGCCACGATTTGTGAAAAGGTCCTTTAAAAACTGACATTCAAGTCTGAAGTCTTCTAGTGTACTGCACATCCTTCCTGCACGAACCAACTGCCCCTTAACAATGGACTTTTTTTGTTTAGGTGGATGGGAGCTAGTATAGTGCAGGAAGGAGTTGCAGTAAGTTGGCTTTCTAAAGATCCTAGAAAAGTAAACACCTTTATTAAGATCTTTTGCCAATCTCACATCAAGATAGTCGACTTCAGTAGTTGAAAAATTGTGTGTAAATTTCAAAAACTCTGTAGTAATATTTAATGAATCAACAAAAGTTTTTGCCTCTTCTTCACTGCCATTAAAAAGGATGAATATGTCGTCTAAGAATCTAGTGTAGTACTTAACGTTCTGCACAAGATTCTCGTTGGACATTAAGAAGTGTTTTTCCCAAAAGGCTACAAATAAGTTAGCCACACTCGCCCCACAGGGCGAGCCCATGGCTATTCCGCACTTTTGTAAATAAAACTGCTGGTCAAATGTGAAAAAATTAGTAGATAGAACTATACCTAAAAGTTCAGTAACTACTTCTATCTCGACATGAGGCGCATTAAGATCTTTAAGTAGTAGTTGGATCCATTCAACTGCCTCATTGTGTGGAATAGATGTATATAAATCAATAACATCAATTGTCAAAAAGTTCAAATGGGAATTAAAACTTATACTGTTGATATCATGTAAAAAAGACCACGAATCTTTACAAATGGTGGAAATTTTTTTCACATATTTTGACAAGATGTTATCGATTAGTTTTGAGCAAGGGTAGGTCATAGATGACCTACCGTCAATCAGTGCCCTCATAGGGGGGTTTGTTTTATCTTTGTGTATCTTCGGTATTCCGAACATTACAGGTAACTTTGGTGGCATAATGTCAATGTAATTGTACATATCTAAATCTATTTTACCTGCAAGGAAAAGATCACGGAAATAACCCCGGATACGACCATGTGACACATGAATCTCATTAAGAGAAGAAGCTTCATAAGCTGCTGAATCAAGTACTTGAAGCATTCTCTCTTTATATTGGTAATCATCAAAGACAACAAGTCCACCCCCTTTGTCAGGTTTTAAAAACCTGACTGGTAGGAAACTAAGATTGTTAAGCCATTGACGTTGCTCTACAGATATATTCATGCTCACCAAGTTTTTATTCATCTTATGGGCAGCGAAGAGATGTCTGATGTCAATCTCACACATTTGTTCAAAGAGTAACAAGTTAGGCTGAGTAGGTGGATTAAAAACACTAGATAACATAAGTTTATTCCCATCATTCATTGCTTCATTATTAAATAATAACTTCAAGTTTAACTTACGAATGAAGCATTTCAAATCAATAAGAACTCTTGCTACACTCCCATAAGAACTTGGGACAAAAGTGTACCCCAAAGCCAGGAGTTCTACAAGGTCAGAATCTAATTCCAAAGAGGAGAAATTGTAAATCATAAAATCCTTCTTATGGTTGGTATATACTATAGGCAAAGATGATTGGTTATTAAGATCAGAAGTAGTAACAACATCTATTGTTGTTTCCTCCGATTCGTATTCACTACCCTTCTCCGCCATTGCTGCCCTAAAAAAACATTCTCATTAGGAGCAGTACCTGGACCTTGGTTAAACTGGCCAGCTTTTTCAGTTGTTTTTTTATTTTTATTAATTCCAGTAGTAGACCCCTTTATCCTATTGCTTCTTCTCACACCCTGAGTTGAAGGGGTCCCCTGCTGTTCCACATCCCCTTCTTCATCGGGAGCGTGATCGTCCTCTATAATAGTAGAGGGCTCATTACATCCTATAGAATTCGAAGCTGCAATACGAAGCTGTAAATTAGGGTACGCCTTATCAACCTGATAGGCTGCCCTATCCCTCACTAACTTTTTATTTTTGTTAGTTTTTAGTTTAGATAACAAAGCGTCTATACTAGAAAAAATACGATCATAGTCGTATTTAAATTGTAGAAAAAACATATCAGTTTTTATTTCTTCATCCAAAATGTTAACTTCAGAAATGAGTGACAATATGTTAGCATCATAATGTTTAACAATAGTGTTTACCAGTTGAAAACCTTGTTCTTGAAATAAACATTTCAGTTCAAGAAAATAAGCCTGATCAACCAACAGTCCTGAAGGTGTAAAACAGTTCCGTAAACCTTTAGGAATTAATTTTTCTTGAATACATTGCCTAAAGTATGCAGCTTCCAGCTGCAATTTTTTGAGTCTAAGCAGTTTAAAATCAAATACTTTTAGGCGTTCATTAATTCTGTTGGTGTCGGTTAAAGAACTGAAAACATTACTGTCATTAGGGCAATCCGCTTCAGAAGGAAAGAAAGTGAAAGGATTTTCTTTATTAATCCAAGCCGCCAATGGTAAGCCTTCTCCTTCCGAACATGCTTCTTGCGCTCTTGTTGCATTAGAAACCAGTATTTGTTGTACATTTGGATTAGCTACTGAAGCTACTGAAGCATAACTCGAAGCAGCTACATTTTCAGTCAGTTGTAATGATGGGACCGCTACAGTCCCTCTTATCGTTGCCGAAATGTTATTAGATGAAGACGAAACCGCAGTTACTTGTTTTTGACTGCGGAGAGGCAAACCTTGAGGTGGTTGAGCTGCCGGAATAGAGGAGACACTCGCTTCTGGAGCAGAAACTACATGCCGTTGAAGTGAAGTAGTCGAAATATCAACAGGAGTAAAAGAAGGACGCTGTTCCATAACATCCATACGGGCATGTAAAGCTTCAATTTTTTGAGAAATTGAAGCCAATAACGATAAAATATCCACATCGTTTGAGCTTTTTTTCTGGATAACTGTCCCAAATAGGTTAGGGCTTACCGGACTAACAGGAGTGCCTGCATCCATGGAAACAAACAAACTGGAAGAAACGAATAAACTGTTGAAAAACAAAAAAGCAGGCAACCTTATGTCCGGGAAGCAAGCTTTAACCAAAAGAAAGCCAGGAACCAAAATATATCCTTTAACGCAAATATTTAATGTTACAAAAAAGAGCGTTTTCGCCGTGACTCCTTGCATATTGAGGTGTTGCAGGAAATGTAATTATTTGTTCACTTCCTGTTTTAGTTTATAAATAGGTGCTTTTTAACTGTTTTAAATGTGTTCCTTCTGATGAAGCTGTGACAGGAGTCACGGCGAAAACGCTCTTTTTTGTAACATTAAATATTTGCATTAAAGGATATATTTTGGTTCCTGGCTTTCTTTTGGTTAAAGCTTGCTTCCCGGACATAAGGTTGCCTGCTTTTTTGTTTTTCAACAGTTTATTCGTTTCTTCCAAATCTTATTTTCCAGTTTACTAGATTATAATGGTGCTGACTAGTCAATACTAGGAAAGTCTAAATAATTGACAATTATGTTATAGTTCTTCTCAAAACAACTAATTATTTATTCACTCAACAAAACTTCAAGTTCATTAGATAAATCTGGCGAATGGTCACTTTCTTACTTCCACCATTAATGAATTTTACAGTCATAAACTCTAACTTCTTATCACTAGAAACTAATACAGAAGAAAACTTGATAGAAATGTAAATAGATACTCATCCCACATCTTGTTAGACTGATAAGTGTGATGGCCATTAAAACCTTGAATATTAAATGGAGTATTGCTACTACTGAACCAGGAATTTTAAACATTTATTAGAACACCCCAAAATCCATCCCACGGGTACCCTTATTAAGGGCATCAGAAAATGTGGTAGTTGTGGACAATGTTCACACGTTCTAGAAGAAGAATGTATACGCTTAGATGGGTTTCTTACAACATTCCCTTAGCACATGGCAACTGTGCTTCCAAAGTAGTGGTTTATATAGCACTGTGTGAAGGATGTTCCAGTTATTTCACTGGTAAAACTGAACAACAATTTAGGAAAATAATTTATGAGCAATTTTATGCCCTTTTAAAGCAAAATTCTAATACCTTATTCAAATGCACACTGCTGTATACTAATTGAAAATGTAAGTTTGGCATATTGGAAGTGATCCCATACGATGAATGGGATGGTTCTTGTATAACCAGAACTGATAACAGAGAATTGCTCTGGCAGCTCAGACTGAATGCATCTAATAATCAGGGCTTAAATGAATACGTTTACATTGTCTCTATAGTCAAATCTAGAGCTGCCAGATTAAGAAGAATTTTTAATTATAGTTACACAATCTTTAAACAAACATTGTTATTTATATATTTACTTATACATTTTTTTAGCAAAACAACCCCTTGATGGTATTTTCTACATATATTTTTATATCTACATTTTTTACAATGTATAGATAGTATTGATAGACAATGAATTATTTTGTTTGATTACCATTGGATGTTTTATTCCATGTGATTTGTTCAACAAGCTATTTAAATTGGTTCAAATGTATAGACTATGGTTCTGATGAAGTCCTACTGATTTTTAGGGACAAAAGCGCTTAACCATTTTTTACTTTTAGTTTATGTCAATTAAACTTATCTTTGGAAACAGAGTTTGGATTTTTACTTGGATATCCATTATTTATACAAGACATTATGTGAGCCTTTTGTTTTTGTTGTCAGGTTTCAGTTATAAACAAGATATAAAAAAAAAATTACTAAATAAGTTTCTAAGTCAGCTAATTTATTATTAAGTATTTGTGCATTACTTGACAAGCATTTTAGAGAATTCCTTTTTTCATTCATATTAGTCGCATTCTCCACCCTAGAACAGTTTTAATTAATTTAGCCAGATAGATCCACAACACCCAATTGCCCACATGGCTAAAATGCAGTAAATTGTTATCACACTAATCATACTTGCTATTAAAGTTTTCCCAAAAGTTGAACAGATTTCATTAAAAAAAAAAAAACTTTGAGTATTTTCTTCTACTAAAACTGGTAAATGGCCTCACCTTTAAGAGCATTTTATCTTTAAATCTAGGAGCTAGAAGAATATTGCAAAAAATAATGCTATAGATTATGTCACCCACAGTTTTCTGAAAGATGTACCCAATTGCCCTAGTTACATTAGTAGTCCCATCTACATCAAAAATTACATTGTATCCCAAGTGGTTATTACATAACTTTCTAATGCTGTCCCTTATATCTCCTAATTTGCAGCCACTTAAACAAGTCACTGTAATCTATTGTCTTTGAACCCTTTGAAGAATATTCTTAATACCTCTAAACAGGAAGTCTCCTATGACTAGGATTTGTTTGTCTTTCACTGCAGAGGAATTTATACATAAATTACTACCAGTACCACTTAGATTTACCCTAACAGTTATATGATTACCACCGAGCTCCCTCATATGTTTCTTCTTCTTCTTCTTAACTAGCTGGTAATCATCCATTTCATCTTTTTTCATCTTTTTCACTTAAATGTCACTTGTTTACATTAATAACAGCTGTATTATTAAAGCCAGCCTTACATACATTCCTTTATCAGCAAATGCAGTCACATCATCTAGCTCATTACTTGGACTAAATGGTTTATTGATAATTAAGTTTTGCTCAAAACATGGTTCACCATTGATATTACAGGATTTTACAATGTCATACTTGAAACTAGTAACCCCAAAGTCAGTTTGTGTAGAGTTCTGCATTATATAACTGTTAAGAGTTTGAGAAGCATTATTTTTTTAAAGAGAGTTTAACAATTTGGATTATGACCCCAGGTCACACCACTGTTGCTAGTCAAATCTATTGAACATCTTTTACAGATGGTGCTACCAGCTGTAAATGATAAAGCATTTATACCATACATATTACAAATAATCCATTTAACTATGTAACCCCTAGAAACAAAGTAATTAAAAAAAGTTCTCCATCAAGTCCATTTAAATTTCAAAACAATAAATCAATATAAACCTAATAATTTACTTATTTGTATATCAACATGGTGTTACACTTACTGCCCTACATGTGTAACATACAAAGATGTAAAACTACTAGACACATCTTTTCTCTTGTGTATGTTCAACAGCAGAGGAATTATAATTCAGCACACAGCCCCAGATAGAAAGACATGCCCCCCATTACTCAGCACATAGTTTCAGTGATATAAAGTTAAATAAAATGCAAAATCTAATATTTCTTCACCTGTGTCCTTAAAAAGACAGCCAGGTAAGAATTTATAGCATACCAGCAAAAATAAAGAACAATATATAGCATCTGCATGAGAGAAGAGCAGTTATAATTCAGCACACAGTTACATATAGGAAGACATGCACCCTCACCCCATTACACACCATGTACATTCACTATTGTAAGGTTAAATAATCTAAAAAAAATCTAAGATTTCTTCACCTGTGTCCCTAAAAGGACAGCCAGAGAAGAGCTCACAGTACAACGAAGCAACAACAAATGACAAAATATAGCATCTGCATGAGAGCAGAGCAGTTATAGTTAAGCACACAGCCCAGATAGGAGCCACCCCCTCCCCCCATCATACATTATTGCAGAATGGAGCATCAGGTGTCAAAAATAAGATTCTAGACAAGTTTAAAATGCAAGCAATATTTCCTCATAGGGTAAGCTTATTGGACTGCCCAGGATGTTGTGAGAAGACCATCCCAAGCTCTGAAAGTTCCGTTATTTCCCTGTAATCCCCCCCAGAGGACATTATTGCTGTTAGAACATGAGCTATCTGCAAAGCAATCTGTTAATCACAATCATCATCATCAATCCACTTTTTCCTATTTTCTACATGGGGGTCTGGGTGTTATGTCAACTGTCGCCATCTCTCTCTCTCTCTCTCTATCCATTGCCAATCTCCTACCTTCTTTGAAAGTATTGTCATGAATGTATTACTAATTCTGATGACATTTCTCACTGTCTACTGAAGCACCATCCTCACCGCAATTCCCACACCAGTTCTAGTTTGTTCTCCTCTTGATTAGTAGAGTCTGGAGCCCAAGCCAAGTGGCTTCACTGTACTGCCCTTCCATCCTGTCTCCTGGATGCATAGATGTCCATCCTCCTCCATATCATCATGTCATCCACTTCTAAGCTGTGTCCTGTTAGTGAATGTATACTGAGTGTTGCAATTCTTAGTTCATGTTTGGCAGGTTGATTGGTTTTATGTCCAGCTTTCACTCAACAGATCTATCCCAGGTAACCCAAGCTGGGCAACTGGACACCAGCTGTCCAGTAGCTTTTTAACCCAGGTCTGCTGGGGTTTATGGCAGGCACACACTGGCCAAGAGGGGAACATACACCTCTCCCTCTGTTGGCATGAATTCCTAATGAAGACTGGAGTATTCCTGGTTCTCAAACAACTTATCACCGGCAAATGCCCATGCCTATTTGGCAGCATTAGTCAACATGACAGAATTATCTAGAGCCAATTTTTAAACTGTCAAGTTGCTAGCCCTGACATGGCTTATGGTCTGTAATGCATGTTTTCCTATCTTGAGGATACTGCGCACCACAGTTGATGCCCAAAGCAGTTGGTCTATACAACTCTTCCCTCTGTAGGGCAACATCTAGAGTCAGTACTGCTGCCCTCAGCTCCATTCTTGAGTAAGCAATCTGGTAAGTTGATTTGTGTTTGTTTTCCTGTTACTATATATATTTCTCATGTAAAATACTTTTTCATTCATAATATAACTTATATAAGTATTTGATAATGTCCACACACATTAGTTCCATTGTTTTTTTTCAGTTTGCTAACCATAGCATTTTTTAAGAGCTGTGGTTAGCAAGTGGAAAGGAAATGGCAGCTACACTAAAAGATATTTTTCGGAGATACCACGGAGATTACTTTTTTTTTAAATTTATTCATTCATTCTTTCGAATTTGTTTACCAGGGTAGAGCGCTGATCGTCTCTGACCATTTTCAGTCTCTACCGGGAAATAGTATGCAAAGCCTGTTAGATGAATATAGTAAAAGAACAAGACGTGGCCAGATAAGAAACAAAAGAAAATAGACTTACAATATATATAAAGGAAACATTTATAATATGTACAAGGGAGATAGTTATCCATGGTTATTGAATAGATTAAGAATCTGGGCGTGAGTGATAAAGAAGGGAGTTGAGTCCTTGTGTAATCTAATATTTATTTTATTTATTTTGCTTTTGTTTGCCGGGTTTGTCCTTGTGGATTATAAACCTTTTAAACAGACATTAAGTAATATTCATGAACAGACGTTAAATAATATTTACAATTACATATTTTGCTGATTAGATTACATTCATAGGATAAAAGTGGCAACTATTACAGCATTAAGATACATATGCATTACTGCATGTTGAATTTTGAGCATTGAAGTGTATAAGTGGGTTTTTCAAATAGATAATAGATCATGTGATTAATGCTTACAAATTCAAAGAAACTGAAGTAAGGGAAGGAACTAGGTAGGGTAGAAAATGTTAATATTGTAGTTAAGAGGTGGGGTGCACAGCAAGCTAAGAGACATATATATGGCTATCATAAGGTTTACATCACAAGTATAGTGGTGGGGATGAGCAGTGTCACAAAACAATGTATATAGCTGGGAGATGCTAGTAAAAAAAATCAGGTATTGGTGAAGCCTGGTTGTGGGGCATAGGATTCTGAATAAAAAAAATGGCTTGACAATATGGTAAGCTGAAGATAGCAGTGACATTTATACTGGAGATGTGCAGCAGCAGATCCATTGATCTGACAGGTGAAGTTTTAGTTGTGTTTTAAATAAGCTTGCATTCTGATTTTACTGGCAGTAGGATGTAGTTCCATAGCTACACTATTTGAATACAGAGAATCACCTACAGTATTAGATGATTTGGTTATAGCAATTAAAGATTTTTCAAGAGAGCCATAGCATTTGTTCAAAGGAGTAGTTTTGCATTGTGTTGTTAAGTGCTGGGTAATTTTCTGGCTTATAAGGAAGTCTGTGTATTCTAGTTAGCTGAGAAAGTGCTAGGTGATGTGGTAGTTCTAACCAGTTTAATTCTCTAATGCAAGAAACCTGGACAAATCCTAAAATAATGGGGGAACAAAGGCCTAAAATAGGGACATATTTTAAGTATTGCTCTTATAATCTTAGAGGAAATTGCTAGAATGGGTCTATATTATATCAACGAAATTTCAAAAACACGAATGCTGTAAACAGCGAAAATGCATAACATTGAAGCCTTTATTGTGGGGGGCTGTGCCCCCACACTCCCCGCTAATTATATATACCAACTCCGAGATCGCACTACAGTGAGAAAAGGGCAAATTTCCCGATCTTCACTGTTTTGCAATCTCACAAAACACACATCGATGTCTGGCATTTTTAGTGTTTACAGTGCTCGACATTTTAATCTTTTGTTCTTTTAATAGGGACCTGCTAGAATAACAGGATTTGTGTTAGCATGCATTTTTTGAACGATATGAAGTCTGAAATTCCAATGTATGTCATTATTTACTTACTTCAATCCTCAGTGATTTGCCAGAAAACAACAGATTTTATAAGGAACAGACCAAAAATATAAGGCAAAAATCTGGACATTCTACAAATATTTGGACAGTTGAGAGGCTTGCTCTGGGGGATAGGAAGCGGATGTATTCAATTGTTATAGTTTACTGCAAAGGTAACTGTTTTATTATAGCATTGCTCAAGTTTGGACAGTTGTGAGACATGAAGATTAATGAAGATTGGGGCAGCAGAGAGGAGAGACCGCAGTAATAAAGTAAATGCTATATATCTGCCAGCTATGCCATTGTGGTAGGTTTCACTTTGTATAATGAACCTAGTTTTTGATTTTTTTAGTCATGTGTGATACATGGTGGTTGAATTTCAACTAGTCATCTTTGATAAATTCCAGTAATTTTGTGTGGTTTACTTGTTCTGTCATAGTGCTGTTGGTAGAGATGATAGTGAATAGTGTTGTTTTGTTAGAGATGTGTTTTGGGGTGAAGATCAGTAATTTTGTTTTTTTAGAGTTTCAAAGCAGTTGTGAATTATTTAGTCATGTTTCAGTTGATAAGAAGGATTGCTATATAAGGTCTTGGACTTTAGAGAGCTAGGCTTGGCAGAGCAGATTAGGGTTGAGTGATCAGTTTATTGAACTAGGGTAGCATTTCTGTAGCAGTATAGAGGTCACTGATGAATATGTTGAAAAGTATGAGGCCTAGCATAAATCCTTGTGCAACACCAATACTTACTCACAAGAGATTTCACTTTTCCATTTCACTGCCCGTGCTCTATTTAAGAAGTAACTATGGAACCATTACACTGAAGAGTCAGAGAGCCCTAAGGATGAGTTTATGTAACAGTTTCTGATGGGTGACAGTATCAAAAGGAGACTGGGCTTCTGATGTTTTTGTGGAAGTTGAGAGTATTAACAAAGTTCAGCAAAGCAGTAGTTCTGCTGTGATGACCACAGAAGCTGTGTTCAGTTGAAGATAGAAGTTAAGAAGCTGTATAGTAAGACATATTTCTAATATTTTTGATAAAGGAGATAAAATGGTAATTGGCCTATAGTTCGAAAGAGCTGCATTGATTCTTCCTATGTGCAGTGGAATAATGATTGACTTTTTTCCTTAGTGGGGGACTTTATTTTCAGATCTGGATCAATTTATCAGAACTGAAACTGGATATGCAATAGCCTCAGCTGCTATTTTAAGGTATTCACCAGATAAGTTATCAGGAGCAGTTATAGTAAGCTTTAATTTTTGAAGTGTTTTTTGATGGTATCTGTAGGAACTAGTTTGAAGGAGAAATGCTGAAGGAAGTTATCTGAGTGGGGATCTCAAGAGCTTGATTAGTCACCTGGCTTGTTAATGACTGTACTTATAAAGTGGTTATTAATTGGCTAGCTATGGTGTCATTTTGTTTCTGTGTGTTTGGTGTTGGCTGTGGAGCTTATCCTGGATTTAATAGTTTATTAATTTAGGCCCAGAACAGTTTTGGATTATTAGTGTGTATATTTGGATTGGTTGAGTAGTAGGTTTTCTTATCTTTGGTGATACTTTGTTTTGTTAGGGTCCTTAGTTGTCTATATGCTAGTAAAGTAGGAGATGTTTAAGTTTTTGTCCATGCTTTGTCTGTGTTTTATGAACTGTTTAGTTCTGTTTAGTTCTTAAAGATATCCGTGGGACATTGTTGGCTTTGAATCCTTTTATTCTAGGGTGGGGGTTAACATGTTTAGAACACATAAGAAGATTTTGTAGAACTCAGAGACAGTATAATCTATTGCGAGAGTCTTCGGTGACTCCCAGTCAGTGACTTCTCTCCTATTAAGGAGAATTACTGTATTAATAAAAGTGTCTTCATGAAAAGTAGTAAGTTTTCTTACCAGGCTGTAATGATGTGTTTTGGGGCCATTTCTTTGATATGTTATGGGGTAGATAGTGTGATCATTTAGGCTAGTTGACATTCTTTACCAATCTCTATTAACATCACGCAATATTATGGTTTCATTAGGATTTTTTTGAGAAGACCAGCAGAGAATATCTGCCAGAGTTTTAGCATTGTTACTGGGAGTATTTATATACCCATGATTGCAATTTTTTTTCTTGTGAGTATTTAGTTTTAGCATGATTAATACGATTTCTGAGTTCGATAAAATTGGCAGGGTGTGGGGGGGAAAAGGCAATATCTAGCATGTTTTTATAGAAAATAGCAACACCACCAATCTTTTTTGTTGGCTGTGTCTAATCTGATGTTATAGCCTGGCAGGCAAATTTCTTCATTCTTGTTTCCTGACGGAGTTAGATTTCTGTGGAAACTAAGATGCCTGGAGTGTTTAGTGTTATATATGCATGCACTTTTGAGAGTTTGCTGTAAATACTTTGTAAATTGGTATAGTGTATATGAACACCGAGATTGGACTGTCTGGGGATGGGAGGGTGGGGGGTTGCTAGCCTTCTTCACAAATAGTATTACAGAGACTGAGTACATTTCAGTCATGGCACATTGATTTTGTGCGATGAGTAGGTGCATTTTTTACCAGATTCTCCCAGTACATTTTCTCCGCAGGCCTCTGCTAAAAAGGAGGCTTTGTGCCATGCTAGACTTTCCCGGCCAACAAATGCAAAATAAAATAAATAAATATAATAAAATAAATGAATTCACCCCTTTGGAACGATGAGTATCCAGTGTGAGTCACTGATTCCCCAAACTTTTTTTCTAACAGCGTTTATTACATTTGCTACATGTAGCAATGGATGTCAGAAAGAGATGCACATGGAATACTGCAGAATTCATCACCAGGTGTATGCAGTCAAATTTTAAAAAAAGTGTTTGGCATTAAACACTAAGCTATTGCAACAAAATCAAATGATTCCAACAGCAATTTGGTGCTGCATAACAGGTTACATAATACAGTAACAACAGTTAGTTGTCTGAATCAGAAATGGTTTGGCCTTACATGAGAGGTTATAGCATGCTACTTGTCTAACCCTGACAATGGTTTTGTAATATACACCATGTTATGGCATTCAGCAAAGCAACCCATCAAAGAGACAGATAAATAATCATCGTATATAAAATAAATAGATGCTAAGTAAATTAAATGTGATGATAGAATACACTGCAGTGAGTCCTTGGCAGGTCATGCTAACTAAAGCCTGTCAAAGCAATAACCAAACAATGCCAAATACCTGTATATATATATATATATATATATATATATATATATATATATATATATATATATATATATATATATAATAGTGGTCTGTAGGATGAGGTTGGTGATCAAGAAGAAGATAAGGGGTGTGAGGGCAGCACCAAGGATCAAATGGTGGAAACTGAAAAAGGGTGATTGTGAGGTGGAGTTCAGGGAAGAGTTAAGACAGGTGAATAGCTGGGTAACTGCAGCAGAGCTAGTAAGGGAGACTGCTACAAATGTGCTTGTTGTGACATCTGGACAGAGGAAGGAGGACAAGGAGACCTGATGGTGGAATGAGGAGGTACAGGAGAGTATACAGAGAAAGAGGTTGATGGAGAAGAATTGGGATTGTCAGAGAGATGAAGAAAGTAGACAGGAATATAAGGAGATGAGGTGCATGGCAAAGAGAGTGGTGGCGAAGGCTAAAGATAAGACATATTAAGAGTTGTATGAAAGGTTGGACACTAAGGAGGGAGAAAAGGACCTGTACTGCTTGGCTAGACAGAGGGACCGAGCTAGGAAAGATGTGCAGCAGGTAAGGGTGATAAAGGATAATGAGGGAAACGTACTCACAAATGAGGAGAGTGTGTTGAGCAGATGGAAGGAGTGCTTTGAGGGGCTGATGAATAAAGAGAATGAGAGAGGGAAGGCTGGATGATGTGGGGATAGGAAGATGAATCAGGAAGTGCAATGGATTAGCAAGGTGGAAGTAAGGATAGCTATGAAGAGGATGTAGAATGGAAAGGCTGCTGGTCCAGATGACATACCTGTGGAAGCATGGAGGTGTTTAGGAGAAATGGCAGTAATGTTTTTAACCAGAGTGTTTAATAAAATGTTGGAAAGTGAGAGGATGCCTGAGGAGTGGAGAAAAAGTGTTTTGGTACCAATTTGTAAGAATAAGGGTGATGTGCAGAGCTGTAGTAACTACAGAGGGATAAAACTGATCAGTCACAGCATAAAGTTATGGGAAAGAGTAGTTGAAGCTAAGTTAAGAAGGGAAGTGATGATTAGTAATCAGCAGTATGGTTTCATGCCAGGAAATAGCACTACAGATGCGATGTTTGCTCTGAGAGTGTTGATGGAGAAGTACAGAGAAGGTCAGAAGGAGTTGCATTGTGTCTTTGTGGACTTAGAGAAAGCATATGACAGGGTGCCCAGAAAGGAGTTGTGGTATTGTATGAGGAAGTCGGGAGTGGCAGAGAAGTATGTAAGAGTGGTACAGGATATGTACGAGGTGAGTGTGACAGTGGTGAGGTCTGCGGTGGAAGTGATGGATGCGTTTAAGGTGGAGGTGGAATTACATCAAGGATCAGCTCTGAGCCCTTTCTTATTTGCAATGGTGATGGACAGGTTGACAGATGAGATCAGACAGGAGTCCCTGTGGACTATGATGTTTGCAGATGACATTGTGATCTGTAGTGAGAGTAGTGAGCAGGTTGAGGAGACCCTGGAGAGGTGGCGATATGTTCTAGAGAGGAGAGGAATGAAGATCAGCAGGACTAAGACAGGATATATGTGTGTGAATAAGAGGGAGGATAGAGGAATGGTGAGGATGCAGGGAGTAGAGGTGGCGAAGGTGGATGAGTTTAAATACTTGGGATCAACAGTTCAGAGTAATGGCGAGTGTGGAAGAGAGGTGAAGAAGAGCATACAGGTAGGATGGAGTGGGTGAAGAAGAGTGTCAGGAGTGATTTGTGACAGACAAGTACCAGTAAGAGTGAAAGGGAAGGTCTACAAGAGGGGAGTGAGACCAGCTATGTTATATGAGTTGGAGACAGTGGCATTGACAAAAAGGCAGGAGTCAGAGCTGGATGTGGCAGAGTTAAAGATGTTAAGATTTGCACTGGGTGTGATGAGGGTGGACAGGATTAGGAATAAGTATATTAATGGGTCAGCCCAGGTTGGACGGCTTGGAGACAAACCCAGAGAGGCGAGATTACTTTGGTTTGGACATGTGCTGAGGAGGGATGCTTGGTATATTGGGAAAAGCTTCTGGTGTCATTCTAAGGGGATCCAGTATCTGTCTGCTTGGGATGACATGGTCGACAGACCATGATGCTTTGCCACAGATGGCCTGCACCTGTCGCCCCTGGGATTCCGGATACTGACTAAGGCTCTTGCCACCCCTATAGTGCCTTTTTTAGGCAAGGTTCAAATGACAAATTCACCACCATAACAGGAACAGGCAAGCAAAAACTGAGGGCAATGCCACTCAATGCTAGAAGTCTAAATCTTAAAATGCACTCACTCGAGGCACTCCTTTAAATGGAGAACATCGATATCTGTGCAGTGATTGAGACCTGGTTCAAGGCTCCAGAGAGCACCCCTGCACTACCAGGCTATAACTAATACCATACTTTTCAGCCATGTAACCTGGACCGAAACACCAAAAGCGGAGGTGTGTCCATATTCATTAAGGATATCCATACCTCCAGTCTAGTTGCTCAGCATAATGCATCCGAGGTTATCCAAGTGCTACTAACTCTGGGCAAAACTGCAATCCAAATTGTAGCTTGCTACAGATCCCCCACCATGCCTCAGGATTCCCACTCCTCTTTTCTTGATGTACTGGAAAATATTAGGGTTCAACCAATCACCCTAATAATGGGCGATTTCAAATACCCCACCATTAACTGAGAAAACTACTTGTGTACCAACTCCTTAGCTCAACGCTTTCTGGAATTCATAAACTCCAATGCCCTGGATCAACTTATTCACACCCCCACCAGGGGCAACAATATCCTAGACCTAGTCATTACCAACATGAGTGACCGGTGTTCCACACCTGAAGTCAACTCCTCATTGGTCCAATCCAACCATAAGCTAATCACCCTTGATATCCACATCCCGCCCCACCCCCATTAAGGAAACCATGGTAAAAAATGTTTCCAAAGCCAAATTCATGCTTCTTAAGACAGAAGTGGTGAACTTTATGACACCCATGCAGATGGACAATGCAGTTACAACTGCTGAATACTACACAAATACACTCTATAAGCACTTACACATATCACCTACTGTGAGGTGATTTCTGCCTAACATATAAAGCTATGTCAAACCCAGAGCTGTTGGACATGCTACACCTAAAGAAATCCCAATCCCTCTGAGCTACAGGCTCTAGGAACCTAAACCTTGTCACCAGAATAAACAGGACATGCTAGAGGGATAGATTCCTGTCCCAGAGACTTCCCATACTCTGGAACAGGCTACCCATCTATGTCAAGCAAAGTTCTTCAATAGCACTCTTCAAGAAAAATCTTGATGAGTGGATGGGAAATAGGAAATACACCCCAGGAATCACTTCTGTGTCTCTGCTCGACAGTGGCACAGGAAAATAACTTTCTTGGGTGGCGTAAGATAGGGAACCTTGTTGGCTAGGCTTACTTAGGCCCTTGGGCCAATAGCCTAGTACCTACCTATGAGCCTATAAGGATGAAGCTGCCAGGTAAGAGGAAAAGAGGAAGGCCTAAGATAAGGTTTATGGATGTGGTGAGAGAAGACATGCAGGTGGTTGGTCTGATAGAGAAAGATGCAGGGGACAGGAAGAAATGGAAACAGATGATCTGCTCTGGCGACCCCTAACGGGAACAGCCAAAAAAAATAATATACATATATATATATATATATATATATATATATATATATATATATATATATATATATACATACACATACACACACACACACACACACATATATATATATATATATATATATATATATATATATATATATATATATATATATATATATACACACATACACACACACACACACACACACACACACACATATACATATATATATATATACACACACACAAACACACACACACACACATATATATATATATATATTTTTTTTTTTTTAATAACGTTTTTTATTTTTTTTTTATAACAAGAATAATAACAGTAATAACATATTTACACTCAAAACTGAAACAAATTATTTACAAAGTCCATAACAAGGAAATACTTCTCTATACATTTAGGAAATCATCTAATACTTTTTTAGTAATGATTGTAACTTTTCCCAAACAATTAATTTGTGTGTTAAATTCTTTGTATTCATTTTTAAACTAGATATTTATTTTTCACATAAGGTCCTGGTTAAATAAATGAATTCATTTCTGAAAGATATAGGGGAGTTAGTTTTCCAATTTTTTGTCACAACCTTTCTTGCTACTGCAAGTATTGACCAAAGAAGGTGTGTTTGAGATCTGGGTACGATTTCTGGTACTGGTACATTAGATAAAATGAATGAACTTGAAATTTCACAATTATCATTGCATAAGGCCTTACAGAAACATTCAAATTCCTTCAAAAATTGGAATAACATATTACATGCAACAATCATATGAAACCAGTCAGCTTCTGTAGCTTTACACCTCCAACATTTCATATCATTTGTTTTGTACATATTTGCAATCCTTTGAGGTGTATAATAACTTCTGTGGAGAAATTTCCACGTGTATATTTTCCAGTAAGGAGAAATTGTTTTTTGTACTGATTTTAGAAGTAATTTCTTGTTTCTAATAGTACATTCTCCGTTATTTATTTTGGTGGAGTATTCCCAAAAAGAAGCATTTGTGGAATTATTATCAGATCTAATGACTTTATATATTAGGGATATAAATGAGGTGCCTTTCAAAGAACCATCAATTATATTAGTCAAATGTTCTAGTGTTTTAGGTATGTTGTTTCCATGGGTTTGTAAGGAAAATATAGTTTTGTTATATATAAATTCTCTGCAGGTTTGTATGTCTATCCAGTTATTATTATGTAGGCTGTATCTAGTAATTAGATGGTTAGCTGAATAAATTCCATTAGTGGATAAGAATTGGTTCCAGTATATTAAGTCATTATTTTTAAATTCAAGCATTTTATTTTTATCAAAAGATATTAAACATTCATTAGTATAAGCAATAGGAAAAATTAATATTAATAAGCTTTTAATTGACAAGTTAGATTTGGTAATTTTCATGAAATTTGCTGTTATTAGACTGATAAAGGAGCAAGAGTTTAACTTCTGCTTATCTTGAATGTATATTTTTAAAGATCAAATAAAGGTATTTTTGGTGTATTGTAGTTAGAGGGTCAATTAACGTTCTATTATTGTTTAATAAAAATTTTTCATGTAATAGTTTCCAATATGAATTATATGAGGGGTTTAACCATAAAAGGATTATATTAAAAATAGAAGCATTTACATAATATTCAATATTAGGAAAACTAATACCTCCTTCTTTCCAACTTGCCACATGTCTTTGTAAAGATATTCTGGGTTTTTGAGGATACCACAAAAATTTTAGTAAGTTATTACTAATTTTTTTACTATTTTCTTGTTTGGGGAATGATTAAAGACTGACTTATATAATTATCATTAGTCTGTCCACAAAAGTAAAATAAAGTTTGTTCCAACTATCTTTGAGATTAATAATTAGATTTGTTAAGATATTATAGTTTGTAGTAATTGTAATCTTAAGAGTAGAATTAATTTGAACACCCAGGTATTTAATTTGTATATTGTCCCAGTTAAAGCATTTATAACTTTTCATTTTCATAGTCATTGTTTTATTTATTAACAAAGTCAGGGTCTTGTTATGATTAAATTTTGATCCAAATAAAACTTCAAATAAATCTAAAGCATTAAGTAGCTTATCTAAAGATGTATTAATGTCTCCACTAGTTAGTAACAAATCATCCACAAATAGCTGAATCTTTGGAAATATGTTACTATTTAATTTATAGCCTTTATTGTGAACATTATTTCTAATATAGTTGGCTAGTGGTTCTACAGCTAGAGCAAAAATTAAAGGGGAAAGAGGGTAACATTGTTTTGTTCCTTTTGTCAGTTTAAATGAGGGGGATAAGAAAGAGCCTATCTTTACAAAAGAAACAGAGTCTTCATAAAGGTTTCTAATTAATTTTATAAAATTTAGAGAAACTTTATAGTGTTGTAAAGCTTTAAATAGATAGGACCAACTCAGTGAATCAAAAGCTTTGTTTATGTCTAGAGTCATTATTGTTAATTCATTTTTATTTTTATTAGCTAAATCTATAAGAGTCAGAAGTTTTATTATATTATCTTGGACTTTTCTGTGTTTAATAAAACCCATCTGATCTTCCTCTATTAGGCTAGGTATAATGGAATTGATTCTGTTTGATATTATGCTCATGAAAATCTTATAATCTATATTTAATAGTGAGATGGGCCTATAGGAGGAACAGGAAGTAGGATCTTTATCAGGTTTAAGTATGGGAGAGATTAATGAATATCTCCATGATGGTGGGATATTATATTATAAGTAGTTTTGATTTCCCTAAATGTGTTTAGTAGTATTTTTAAGATATTATCAGGAAGGATTTTGTATATTTCAGGAATTAAACCATCTAACTCTGGTGCTTTATTAGTTTTTAAGTTGTTTATTTGAATTTTTAGTTTTGTAAATGTGAAAGGTCTATCAATTTTAGCAATATTCCCAAGGGATAAGGTCTTTAGAATATTATCAGATAAGAATTTGTCTAGATTTATATTTTCATTTATTGGTTTGAGAGTATTTATATTCTCATAATGTTTTTTGAAACCTTGTAGTATGAAATTTAATTTTGTAGCTTTTATTTTTTTCATATTTTCAACATATGTAATTTCTTTTATGTGATTATTTCTTTCAAGTACTTTGAGCATACTGCAATTCTATGTAGACTTTTAGGATTGGTAGAGTATGAACATAATTTAATTTTCTCTAGATTTATAGATATTTTGTGTTGTAATACATTTTGATATTCTTTGTTTAATTTATTTATATTATCTAAGACTTTCTTATCATTTGGTGTTAGATTACCTTTTAAATTATCTAGTTCAGTTTGAATATCTTGTAGTCTTTTATCCCATTCCTTTCTTTTTTGCAGATACACATTTTAACTTTTCCATATAATACAACTTTGAGGGTGTCCCATATAATTGTATCCGATACTTCTCTATTGTTATTTGTTTCCAAAAACTGATTAATTTCTGATAACATCCATTCTTGATAGCCTTTTATTTTTGTAATCTAAGCTGGTATTCTTTGGCAATGTATTAAGGGTTCAGTTTGAAAAGTTATCCTAAAAGTAATGGCATTATGATCAGAAAGGGGCAAGATATTAATAACACATTATCTATGTTTTATTGAAAAGAATTTGACACTAAGACTTTATCTATATTAGTTTGTGTCCCAAACCTATATGAATAGTGAGAGAACTTTAGGGAAGAGGGAAGTTTTATATGGTATATGTCTTTTAAATTTCTTGTATTTGATATAATTATGTAAGTGTTTTGCTACAGGGGAGGTCTTGAAGGTTTTAGAACTTGTAGTTTCATCAGATGAAAGAATACAATTAAAATCCCCTGCGACTATCATTTCTCCTCTAGACTATAAAGTTATAATGTCTAAGTATTTCTTTACTGACTTTGTACCAATTCCAGGGATCCAGTAAGAGTTTATGAGTGTATAGTATTTTCTTTCAAGCTTAATTACTACTAAAGTTAACATACCCTCTTTGTCTATATATGAGTTTATAATTTCAGGAAGCCTTAGACTTTTTTTCCAACAAATTAGAACACCTCTTCTTTTGTAATTAAATTGAGAACTAGCCAATATTTTATAGTCTTTTAGTGTTAGCTTATTTAAGTCTTGGGATATTAAATGTGTCTCCTGAAGAAATACTATATCAGCCTTATGTAAAGAAAGGTATTTATTAATGCTTGCTCTTTTAATATGGTTATTTAGCCCATTAACATTCAATGATAGACAATTATACGTTAAGACCATTTAAAATGTATAATAGTTCAAAATAGCTATAATGATTTCCTAGGGGATTAACCTTGTAGGTTATAACAAAATTTGTTATGGACTGAGTTTCTATAACAACCAAAGAAGGTAAAATAGTATTTACAATAACATCTTTCTTCATGGAAACTAGTGTTCCTGGCTTAATATGTGTTACATACAAGCCACAGGTTTGCCAACACATATTCAATAACATTGGGTCACTGCAACTGCATGCTTCATTAATAACCAAAAAGAAGATATGGTTATATATTGTACGGTCTATATGAACTAATATTTTGATTAAGGTTAAATGTAAGTAATATATAATATTTTACTATTCTTACAATCAGTCATTCAGAGAATGGTAACAACAAACTTTTAAATTTGTGTGTGCATAAACTATCTATTAAAGTATTTATTCTATTATAACCTTCATTTCCCCTCCCCAAAAAACAGAAGTTTGTTTGAATAAACTAGGTCATATAAAATTTAAGAAAAAAGAAAATGTCAGTATGTTACTACAAATGTGTTATATTTCATGGGGTGTCAAGTTGGGGAAACAGTATTAAAAAAAAGAAAAGAAAAGGAGAATGCAATAGTGCATATATTTTTTTACCTTCATCCACAACATTTTAACATTTAATATTTGGTTAATCTCTATATTTTCTCATAATGTGTCTTGCAAGGTACTAACAAGACTTAGAGGAAAAAAACCCCATCACATCATAAAGTTAACAAGTTATGGCAACAGCATAACACAGTATCCCTTAAAATTATTACAAAAACTAAGGGTGAAATACTTTAGCATTGACATTTTAACCAATACTTATTTAGTATGTAATGCATTTGTGCACCATCTCTGCACATAACCAATGTTCAAAGAAATGTATTGTATTAAGTGGCTGTACTGCTTTTTTATTATATTTTTATTGGTACTCTTCCGTTATCAGGACAACACCCCCAATGAGCTGATGGAATATCTTGTATTACCTTTTTAAGGTGTGTGTTTGTAAGAGGGACAGTACCTTAACTTAATAACGTCCAATTAAGTCATGACATTTTCAAAATGTTATGACACTTTATTTCTTGTAGGTAGTACATCTCTTTCTACTGTTGTTTGGCACTGCTGATGAATACTGTGAGTAAATTAGGTAGTTCATTGCTTATGAGTTATTGCGAGCAAGACCCCCTGATTCTAGCACAAGATTTAGTGGCGGTTCTGTTGCACAAAAAGGGGGAACTTCACAACTTGTTTTTATTTTAGTGGAATGGCTTTCTTAGCAATGAGTGCAGCAAAAGGATAATTTTACAGAACAAAGATTAATATGAATGTGTGTAGCATTTTTATAGGAAGACAGAATCATTTTGTCTGTCTATTTCCTGATTATTCTTCATATATACATTATACATACAACAGTGGCTGGTCAGTCATAACAAAGCTTTTAACTTCTTTATTGAACAATCAGCAGCAAAGATGAGAAATAATGGCTTTAAAACCTTACTCTATCTGAATTCCTATTACTACAACACGTGTTGTATTATCTTTTATTTTCTAAACAATAATAACTATGTATTTGTTGCGTTACTGCCTGAATGCAATGTAGTGCTTTACCAGGAAATGAAGCTTATTAGAAGGTACAGCATGACAGTATGAGGCAAAATCAGGAGGACCACTCTACAAATTAACAGCAGTGCGATCATTATGTTGGAACTGTTGCCCTGACAACAAAAAAAACCTTCTTATTCAAGCAGCATTATAAACCTTGTAAAACATATAGATAGTAGTTATTTTTATTTGTCAGGTATATTGAAATAAAGCTCGTTTTATGTTTTGAGTTACTTTGCTGTTTTTCCAGCGTTCCGATTGGTCCGTTGGTCTCAAAGAGGAACTACAGGTTCAGAGGTCAGTTGTTCAGTTCCTGCTAGTTCAGTTGTTTCTGTGAAGAAATGAAGCTCGTGGATGGATTACAAGGCCCGAGCTGCTTTCAAAAACTCTCATTTCAAAACCATTTAGGTAAGAAGGTGGGAATTATATTTAACATGTATCAAATGATTAAAAAAATGTTCGCGAAATGCTGCAAGTTTATTTGTGTTGCAGATCTAATCTACTGTAGAAAAACGGCAGTTTAAGCACATTTACTTCCATACTGTTTAAAAACAGGGATAAAATATAAGCTCTATCTTAAAGGTTATTTATAACTAATATGTCATGCTTGCTTCACTAAATGAACACATCTCCAGTACTTTGTTAAACAACATAAACAGAGCCTTTTAGGAGGCTCTATAGTTTTCATAAAAATCAAGACATAGAATACTATAACCACACTGCAAGTGAGACATTGCACTTATGTAAATCCCAACATGTCACATTAGCTATATTTTATGAACTTTTTTTATGTGTGTTTACTTTTTAGGTATTAATAGGGAAAATAAATAAATAAATAAAATAATAAGATATACTTTATCCAAGATGTAGTTTAATTCATGGAAGTTATTAAGAATAACAGCTAGGCATTTCTTAGGTACCTTGCAGCCTATGCTAAATGTAATGGATACATTTTAATTACTTAAGGTTATTAAGAATAACAGCTAGGCATTTCTTAAGTACCCTGCAGCTTATACTAAATGTGATGGATGAAGTTATGTTACTTCATATATCTATATTATTGATTTAAAATATTAATAGAGATATTAATGAAAATAAAAATCATATTTTACCTTGTTTATCTTTGTAGCAATCTGTGATATCAGAATGTTAGTTGACTATTCAAAAGATTTAAGATAAAGGAGACAAAAAAGGCAAAAAGTACATTTTGTTCATTTGTCTTTGAGTTTCTTCTTGTCTTTCACAGTCCAGTCAGACTTTGTTGCTGCTTGTCTCTTTAATGTTGAAGTAGTATCCATCTGATCTTCTGTAGTTACCAGATTCTTCTTCTTCTTTATAAAAGTGTTTGCTTCTTCTAAAGTTTCGAAGGTTCTTTTCCCCTCAGTAAGACAAAGTCTAATTTTGGCAGGGTATGTTAATTGTGCCTTAATATCAGCTTGCTTGAGAGATTTGATGAGAGAAATGAAAGATCTGAAGTAGTTACTTCATTTGCTCTGCAACCTGTGGGTATCGGATCCGATCTCGGATCCGAGCCGGCAGCTTTCCAAGCTACAAGATCCGAGCTCCTAGCTCCTCCCCTACCCATAATCCCCTGCTATATGCTACATTACCCCAGATCATTTTTTGCCGCGGCTGAAGCAGCTACTTTTGAAGAGCTCCTTGGCTTTTTGGTGAGATTGAACCTTTTTCTTTTTCTGTAAAAAAAAAAAAAAATCTTTTTCTTGTGTGAGAGTGTGTAGTTTTTTCTGGGTTAGTTATCGATAGTGTAGTTAGTTATATACCTTTATTCCCCCTTTCTAACTAGTTTTCTGTTAGTTCCCACCTTTCACCCTCCCCCCCTCTTAGTGTATGGGTGTGTTTTGGTGTGAGTGGTGTTATGGCTGAAGGGCCTAAGGCGATGTTCTCAAAATGTACTGAGTGTGGCCATAAGCTTTCGCCGGCGGATGGCCACACTCAGTGCGTTTTATGCTTGGGGGCGGCCCACTTGTCATCGGCCTGCACAATCTGTGCTGCCTTTAATCCCCAAGCTATTAGGGACAGGAAGAACAAGCTGATCCTGGCGGGCTTGTTGCCTCAGGAATCAGCTTCTTCTTCCTCCCCCTCTCAGGCACAGGCTGTATCCACAGCCCTTGTGCCTTCTGGGCCCCCGACTCAACCTGGGACTCAACCTCCCTCTTTGGTTTTGAGTTCGGGGGATTCAGGTACCTCCACTATGGTGGAGAAAAGACACAAGGACAAGGGACATAAGTCCCACAAAAGGTGGGCTGAGAGTCAACCCTCAGCCCCACCATCTAAGCTGGCTAGGTCTCCCTCGAGGGGCTATGGATCCTCCCCCTCTCGGCTCCGTTCACCTCGTTTTTCTCCGGAGCTGGAGGAGGAGGATCGGTCTCCCTCGAGGTCGTCGAGGCGACCCTCTTGGCCCGCCTCGACGACTTCTTCAAGATCAACCAGAAGCCTCACCGAAGCAGATATGGATCAGATGATGCGCCGATTCATCCAGACCCAAATACAGATGGGGGTGCTCTTGCCTCCCCTCCCTCTGGGGGCGAGCGCGGCCCCCATATTTGCTCTGATTACTCCTTCTCTGACCCGTTTTCGGGTCTCGGAGTTATCGGATCTGGGCCCTTTCGGAACCGGGGATTCGTCGGCGCCGATAGCTCCGGTTGCTTCGACGATGACTGTGCCTTCGAGTCTGTCGGATCCGAGCTCTCGGGGCTGAGGGCTGAGCATTGGATCCGGGGGAGCTGGTGTGTCTTCGGCTCCGTTGGTTTCGGAGCACACCTCTCTCTCGGCCCCGGCTGCATCGGCTCCGACCCCGATCCCTACCTCAAAGCCGAGGAGATTGCTTTCAGAGCCTGGTGAGAGTAGCTCTCCTTTGGCTTTTGAGGTTGAGGAGAGGGTACTGTCGAGGACCTCCAGGTCCCCGGTTCGGGCATCAGATCCTCCCGTACCCCCGCTGCATGTGGGTCTATCCTCCATCATCCGACCATTGGGACAGCCTGCTCAAGCCCTCCAGTTGGTTCCCTTAGAGGAACAGGACCCTGTTGACGAGCCCTCTTCGGACAGTCCCACCGAGGAGGTCCCTTGAAAACAAGAAGAGGCACCTGGACTCCCCACAGTCCATTACAACTGACACGGATTTAGATGAAGGTCACCCCCCCAAGGATGTCTCCTTCGGAGACATCATGGAAATGTTGCATATTAGAGGGGGGTGGTTTGCCCAAAAACCTTCCGCGGATGAATCCATGTTCCTGGATGCATTTGAGGCAGGCCCTTCTACCTCCTGGCTGTCCCCCCCGGCTGACCCCCTGGTAGACCTCATTACTACCAGGGCGTGGAAGGAGCCTGACACCGTGGAGCCTATCCCGAAGCAACCCGACAAGATCCTTAGCCCCCCAGTGGATAGATTGTCTTGGGCCAAGGGAACCCCTGTGGATGCCATGCTGGTGGCGGCTGCCACCAAGAGAGAACTCGCGCAGGAGAGTTCTTCAGTTCACCCGCCAGATAAGGAATCTTGGGCACTGGACCGCATTGGGAAGCGGATGCTTAGTTCAGCGACCTTTTCTGTAAGAGTGCTGAACTATATGGCACATACCATCAGGCTGCAACGAGACTTAATTAAGGAATACGCTGCAGCCCCCCGGAGTCCATGTCGGTCGAGGACAAAAAAGTTTTCTCGACTCGTATGGCCACTCTGAAACCCATCTCTAACAAGTCCATGCGTCTACTCTCCCATGCCACGGAGGGAGCTGCTAAGGCCAGCGGAGCCGGGGTCATCTTGCGACGTCACTCCTGGCTCCGTCTTTGCGATTTCGCGGATCTCTTCAAGGCATCCTTCACGAATGCACCCTTTGACGGATCTTCGCTCTTCGGCAAGACCGTTCGCGAGACGCTGGTCCAAAGCGAGAAGGATGGGAAGACGCTGTCTGCCATCGGGGTCCGCTTCTCTAATCCCCAACGATCCTTTTCTAGGAATCAGAGGGGACAAAAGAAGCTGTGGTTCAGTAAGTCCCAGCAATCCCATCCAGCTTTGGACCCCTCGTCCTCTAAAGGCAGAGGAGGACAAGGAGGACGCTGGCCCAGAGGCAGAGGGGGACCGCGTAACTTCGGGTCCAGGGAACCCTTCCCGGATAGACCCACGCAGCAGCCCTGAGGGCTTACCCGGCTGTCCCTCTCTGGAGGCAGTCGGGGGGCGGTTGTCGGAGCACCTGTCAAACTGGGAGTCCATTACGACAGATCGATGGGTGCTCTGCATCATATCCAGAGGTTATACCATCCCCTTCATAAACCACCCTCCCTCGACCAGACACCTCCCCGATGTTCCACCTGATCGAAGGGAGGCAGCAGCTTCAGAAATCCTGAAGTTGCTAGAAAAAAGAGCCATCCAGCCCGTCCCCCCAGACCAGTCCAGATCGGGTTATTACTCCAGGTTCTTTTTAGTGCCAAAAATTCCGGATGGTCACCCTCCAATCTATTCTCCCCCTTCTATGGCAGAATGACTGGATGTGCTCAATAGACCTTAAGGATGCGTACTACTACATCTTGATGGACAGATGATCCAGAAGGTTTATCCACTTCTGGCTGGGAGCCAGTCATTACCAGTTCAGGGTTCTCCCGTTCGGCCTCACCTCAGCCCCCAGGGTGTTCACCAAGGTCATGGCAGTGGTTGCAGCCCACCTGAGACTTCAGGGCATTCAGGTCTTCCCATACCTAGACAACTGGCTCCTTACCGCCACCAACTGGCATCGGCTCTGCCTGGCAAGAGATTATGCTCTGACCCTTGCCCAGAGCTTAGGCATCTCTGTAAACCTCCAGAAATCCTCTCTTTGCCCTGTACAGGTCCTGGAGTTCATAGAGGCCAAGTTAGATACCCGCATTTCTCGAGCTATGCTAACTGCGGACAGGATAAACAGCTTGTCATGTCAGGTGCTAATTCTACTTCAAAGCCCGGCCCCGGAGGCGGAGTTAGTTCTGAGGGCACTAGGATCTATGGTAGCAGCGATCAGTCTCGCCCTTCACACGCGTCTGCGAATGAGGATTCTGCAGTGGACCCTTTAAGTGCAGTGGTCCCTGCTACTCCATCCGTTGAATACTCCGATTCCCATGAGCAGAGTTTGCTGGCACTCCCTTCTTTGGTGGCTCCACGCCCCAGAGCTAAAGGAAGGGAGGCCTTTTGTGGTCCCTCCCCCCCAAGCCACACTGACCACGGACGCATCTCGCCTCGGGTGGGGGGCATTGTTCGGGCAGAACCGTCCAAGGCACGTGGACTCCCCTGGAGACCGCTTTGCATATCAATGTCCTAGAGATGAGGGCGGTGCTTCTAGTGTTGCAAGCTCTCCACAACTTTCTACCTCTGGGGACTATTACAATCCAGACAGACAGCATGTCAGTGGTCTGGTACATAAACAGGCAAGGAGGAACCAGGTCCTACCCACTTTGCCGGGAGGCTATGAGAGTGTGGGAATGGGCGATATCCACCAACCGCTTTCTGGTAGCAACGCACATTCCAGGTCGGTCCAACATTTTGGCGGACAAACTGAGCAGAGTGATTCTCACTCCGTACGAGTGGTCTCTCAATCCATCAGTCGCGAAGCAGATCTTCCGCAAATGGGGTTGGCCTTGCTGTGATCTTTTTGCTTCTCCCTTAAACACAAAATGCAGTGAGTACTTCGCAATACTTCCCCCCGAAGGGGAGAATCCCGGAGACGCTCTAGTCCATGCTTGGCTGTCCAGTCTACTTTATGCTTATCCACCCCTTCCGTTCATGACCAAGTTCATACAGAAAGCCCGTCGGTTGGGGAGCAGAATTATCCTCATAGCCCCATTCTGGCCTCGCCAGATCTGGTTCCCGTACCTGAGGTCTCGCAGTGTATCTCCGCCATGGATACTGGATCCCATTCCAGAACTGATTTCACATCCGGCGGGATTACAACCCCCAAACCTGGTGAACCTCAAGCTTGCGGCTTGGTTGCTCCAGTTCCACTGATGGCTAGGACCCCCGGTATCTCATCTCCTGTTAAGGCCATTCTAGTCACAGCACATAAGCCGACTACTAGGAAGATTTACTGCAGCAAATGGAAACGTTTCTCTGTCTGGGCTAAAGATAGAGACCTGGATCCATTTACAGTTCCTATTCCTACTATTCTAGACTTCCTGTCTCTGATATTCTGACAAGGGGCAAGTGCTTTAACAGTGCAATTGGCGGCCATCTCCCATTTCCATGTGGGAGAAGGACTAGGACCTTTGGCTTCTACAAAATTATGTAAAACCTTCTTACGGGGCGTTTTCCTCTTGAAGCCTCCGGTGAAAGTGGTGGTGCCTCCATGGGATTTGGCCTTAGTCTTACAAGCCTTGACAGGCCCACCCTTTGAACCCACGGCTTTGATTCCATTAAAGTTCTTGTCCTGGAAAACAGCCTTTTTGGTGGCCATTACTTCAGCCAAAAGGGTGTCAGAACTTCAAGCCTTATGTATGAAGCATCCTTATCTCATTTTTC
This sequence comes from Protopterus annectens, assembly GCF_019279795.1. Lineage (NCBI taxonomy): Eukaryota > Metazoa > Chordata > Ceratodontiformes > Protopteridae > Protopterus > Protopterus annectens. The sequence goes on from NC_056743.1 coordinate 1,279,202,805, forward strand.
ATAAGGATAGAATGTTCCTTAGGACTAATCTGTCATTCTTACCTAAGGTGGCTTTGGAGTCAAATATCAATCAATCAATAAACTTACCTGTGTTCTTCCCAAACTTTCAGAATAAAGGTGAATACACATTGCATAAATTGGATGTGCACAGACAACTGTGTTTCTACCTGCACAGGACTAAGGATTTTCGCAAGTCGGACCAGTTGTTCATGTCATTTGCTAAATCAGCCATGGGTAAGGCCATTTCCAAAGTGACTGTAGCAAATTGGATTTGTCAATGCATAGTCCACGGGTACTTATCTGCAGGCAAACCGGTTCCTACAGGAATTCGCGTTCACTCTACGAGGGCTGTGGCCACCTCAGCAGCCTTCTGGTCTAGGATCCCCTTGGATGACATATGCTCTGCAGCTACCTGGTCCTCTTCACATACGTTTATTTGTCATTATAAGTTGGATATGGTATCGAGAGGTAGGGCTTCTTTTGGCTCTGCGGTGCTTCGGAATATCCTTCCATAGGCCACCCAGGGTTTCTCCCTAGGTAGCTGGGGACTCTGTCCCACAGGTTGCAGAGCAAATGAAGTAACTACTTCAGATAAAGAAGTTATGTACTCACCATAACGTTCCATCTGAGTAGGTACTTCATTTGTCTGCAACCGACCCCCCCTGTCATCCCCCGAACCTTTCGGGATTCCTGATCACCAAAGAGGTCTTGTTCTGCTTTAGGACAGTTTATCTGGTGTTACTTCCTCTATCGAAGGTAGGAGTTGTGTAAGAGGCAAAAAAATTCGATCTGAGGTAATGTAGCACATAGCAGGGGTTTATGGGTAGGGGGAGGAGCTAGGAGCTCGGATCTTGTAGCTTGGAAAGCTGCCGGCTCGGATCTGAGATTGGATCCAATACCCACAGGTTGCAGACAAATGAAGTACCTACTCAGATGGAACGTTATGGTGAGTACATAACTTCTTTTTTTTCTTTTTGTAAAAACAGTAGTAGAGTAGTCATTGTCAAATCTGACTATCTGATCATTTATTTTTATAGGAGAGAGAGCCCAAGCTGATTTTAAGATCAGATCTTTGTCTTGGCTAGACATTAGTTTTGCTATTATTGATCTAGGATATGTCTTCTTATTGTTTAAGGGGATTGTAGTTAGTGATCTATGGACTCTTTCAAAGCCAAACGAAAGAACCTCTGGTAAATTTAGTGTTTTAGGGATCCATGTTGTCAAAAAAGTAATCACATTGTCTCCCTCCATTCCTTCTGGTATACCGTATATCCTGATGTTATTTCTTCTGGTTCGGTTTTCTAAATCATCTACTTTATTGATGAGTTTGTTGTTTTGTAATAGGAGAGTTTCCATATTTTTCTCTGCGTCTATCAGTCTGCTGTCAATATCCGAGACAGATTCTTCTATTGCTGAAATTTGTATTTTCTGTTGTTTTAGAATGTCATTCAGTATTTCAATTTCTTTATTGGAATCTTCTTTAATTTTATCCACTTTTGTATTGAGTTTGTCCATTTTTGTTATTAGCTCTTAGATATTTGTCAGAATGGAGTGTATATCTTTCTTCAGAGAGCTGTCTTGCTGTGTAGATTTTAAAAGACTCATCTTTTCTTTAAGTGCAGTTTTCCCTTCCTTCTTTCTTCTTGTTAGTTTGACAGGAAAATCTGGAGATTCTTAGATGAAAAATGCACCAAAAGAAAGCTTTCGAGTTCTACTTTATAGAACTATTAATTTGAAATTATTTGTGGTGATTTTTAGTAATAAATCCTGTCAGGAAAGTTGAAAAGCTGCAGAGCAGAGATTTTATGCTGCTATCAGGCTTCCATCCAAAACACACATATATTTTTAATAGTGGACATTGGTTCCTTGTTGCAATTTGAATTTTCCATAATACCGTTTAATGCCAGTTGAGTTCTTGTATAATTTAATAAGGCTAGCCTTCCTTACAAACAGTATCACACAAATACTATAACATGACACACGCATACTGTAACTGACGTGGCTGTAGTTCAGAGAGCTCTATTGCTGGACTTAACTGTAAGCACTTGGGGAAAGTCACAAGGGTTGCTCTAAGAGTTACTGGCATATCATAAAACCTGATTCTGACTAGTATGGTACTGCATATCAGATTACAGCAAATTAGCAACCTGCCTCCTATATTGGTTGTCACTGTACATCTGGTTACTGCTTTCCTCTGCATGCACCAGCAATGTGATTGAGAAAATCTTGACATTGCCTTTCAGGTTATGCTACAGAAAATGAAAGATGAAGAGCAGAAATAGGTGCAGATTTGAGGGGTGTGGTGTGCTTGGTTACTTGCAGTGTCATTCATATTATCATTGTCCATATTTTAGTATGCATTCCCTAGCAGCTTATTTAATTCTTTAAATTTTACATCTTTCAGCTGTGAACTGAGTACTGAGCTGGCATTATAGTAACATTCATTTTATTTGTACACTGAGATGACTGCTGTCCAAGGTGTCAGTACTATGAAGGATTGTTATTTTGCTCTCCAGACTCATATGGGCACACTGATTCACTCTTCAGTTTAATCTCCCCTGTCATTGTTCATTGTCTGTTAGCTGCCACCTGCTGTCACCTCCACTTTAATGTTGACTTCATTTCTGGAGCTACATGTGGCCCTTCAGGTACTCTAGCATTGTTCCATTGTTCTCCAGATACTACAGTGGTATGCCCAGACACTCTGCAGCTTACATGCATGTGAGCAGGTGAAATTCACTTCAATGGATGTACTTTTGATTTTTGGGATACCTTATTATGGTTAATCCTGGTTTTCATCAGCTGACCACCTGCTGTTAATACTAGACTTGATACATCTGCTTTTTCAGCTGTCATCGCAGGGTTTTGGTATCTATAACTCCTCCAAATGTGTATTTTCACCATTAGAATTAGTCCTGATTTTGGAGCAGTATGTTTGTGAATTGCAACATCTGTTAATCTCTGTACCATTGCTATGCTGAGGTCTTCGTTTATTCCACTTGCTTTGTTTAGCTCTTTAGATATTGTAATAGTGTTCCTGTATTGACAGATACTTTGGCTCACCTGTTGGTAGTTGGAATTTCTAACACTGTGTACTTGCATTTCTTACTGCCACTTCATTTCTGCCTCAGGTGTATCATCATCCTTGTTTTCAATGATTTTGTCTCCAGCTTACTGTCCCTCTGTTTGTAGATTCTCCACCATTTTAAGTTTCGACATTGGTCTTCACTTTCAAGGGACCATTTTGTTCTCAGTTCAACGAATTTCATGAGGTATGTTCCACTTATTGTTTTATTCGAACTTCAGGTTATCAGTTGACATCTTAAAGGCATGCACCTACAACTTAAGAGAGTTACATAGGTTAGCACTTCACCGCCACCACCATCTTGGAACTGGATTGGTTGGGAGGGTGGCCTAATGAGTCTCACAAGGGATAATTGGCTAGGCTTAAAATGGCTCTCAAGGGCAGTTAGCTTAGTACTAACCTATGAACCTATGAACCTATGGATCTTATTTTAATTATCCATTTCTGCAATTCATTACAAGGCTTCCACATGTTCACTTTGTTTCTTGACTGAAAGCTTTTGTTCAGGGTTGGCATTTGTGGTAAACTTTTTTAACTACAGGCATTGTTGATTTAATTTGAGTTTTTATCACTGGACTCTGCTATCTTCTAGAGCTGATGATGTTTTTTTTTTTCATTTTGCTGTTTGCTTTTCAGAGTGTCAGTCCATTTAAATTGAATTGGTCATTACAGACTTATTCATTTTTTTTCCAAGGTTCCATTTTGATACTGATGGTTATGAAGAAGTCTTGCCTGATCTGCCCTCCTGTAGTTACAAGCATTGGTTCTTCAGCCCTTATGGTCATAATTTGATTAGACTTGGATAAGCCTATAACCATGCCACATTATGTACCTTGATTATTTTTTTATTTAGTTCATTGCTGGTTTATTTTTCCACTTAGTCCATTATCTTCCTGGCACACATTGATGGATTTAGTTATTGTTTTTTAGTTCATGTTTCTGACTTTTACATCAGTGCTTCTCTCTGATTAATTTAATTTCGTGGCTTTAACTATTGTAGTCCCTGAGAGTGGGAGGTGGCAAGGCATGCATGGCCTCTGTCAAACCTGCTGTGTATATCATATGATTCTAGGACCACTCAACAGGCCATGTTTTTTTTCTTTAAATAAGATCAGTACAAGCTTCTTACTCTGCAAACTTTTGTACTTCTCTTTCTCCCTAATAACACTATTTCTACTGCAGGAGGTTAGGTGCTGGTACAGGCACAGGGCTCACATTCATCACTGCTGTCACTGGGGGGTCCATACCACATGAACATGAGCTGATTTCACTGTTAAGTGGTTTCTGTTGGTGGTGGGGGGCATGGCTCACACCCTTGAGATACTGGTTTGTGTCATATATGCATGTATTCCTCTTTGCACTGGAGTAAGATAAGCAGGACCTGTTCCTCTGTAATTCAGGCCTAAGAACTGTATTCAAATGCCCATCTCTCACATACAGGAACTGTATTTCATTAGACTTGTTCCATTATGGTGACCTGGAGTGTATTATTAAAACCTAACTTAACTTCAGCTAAAGACCTATAGTAACAGTGCCACTGGTTCAGTTCTGTTGTACCCCAGGCAGGGTCTGCGTAGTGATGAGGTTATCATTTTCTATCATTCAACCATAGAGATGGGGGAGGTCCGTTGAATATGTCATGGGTGCAGGATCAAACTCTCAATACCAACTTTAATGCTGTCTAACTGGTAATGCAAAGATATTCATATAGGAGTTCACATACTTTCTTATCTCCTGTATCTTCGCATCTCCCAGATGGTTAATTTTGGATGATTAATATTATGGCCAGTTTGGAGTCAGTGGCTGTTGGTAAAAAGTTACTTTCTATTAGTTTTCCAATAGTTATTGCTTCTGCTGCCCACATACATGAACATACCATGGATTTGTGTTCAGCAGGGTGTTGAGACCAATAATTTGGGGGTGGAACTAATCACATGGTTGGTTTGCAACCTCATTTGCTTCATCATTGAAGTGCCTTGGATATCAAAGATCTGGTGGCTTGCAGAAACCTTAGTTTGATTTCTCCTGACCTACTGATTCCTATCTCAGATTTGTATTTACAAGAGTTAAGTGCTGCAAACACTGATGAGGTGGTTGTGGTCTATAATAAGGCCTTGAATGCCTCTCTTGATCTTCTAGCCCCATGCCATGTGCATCCAGTCCTCATGCCATGTGAGCCATTATATGATGTTGATGTCTATGAGCCAAGGAGGACAGGAGAAAGGTTATAGCACAGATGCTGTTGCACTGGCCAGCTTCAAAATAGGCTTCTTATATATATATATATATATATATATATATATATATATATATATATATATATATATATATTTTTTTTTTTTTAATCAGGCTAAGCTGTCCTTCAGGAAGTCATATCTGAGTCTCACAATAAGCAGAGTCTAAGAGAGTCAAAAACAGGGCTGCAGGACAAAATTCTTTAGCAACTCATAGTCTTAATCCTCTATGTTAAACTACCACTAATGCTTTATTGCGTGTAAAGTGACAGACATGCTGTTTTCATTTTGGCTAGAAGTGTTGCTGCATGTTATAACCAGGTATACAAGGTCATATCAAGTTTAGAATAATCCCAAGGACACATGGTGTTGCAGTGGATAATGGGTTACTTAGTACACAGTGTTAGTTTATTCAGAATAATGCCACAGCCATTTCATTCTGTATAGTATAACCCCACAAGCAGTGTCTTAGGGTTCTCAGCCTTTCATTCTTGACATTATAGCCTGTCAGACGGTGCGCCTTGGAGCTTGTCACTTAACCATATAGTGCTATAGGGTCTTGATCTGGTTAACATAACAAGTATAGATGAATTTACTTATTTAGATTTGTTGATCTAAAAAAAAAGCATGCGCTATATAGTTAGAAGATATCCAAGAATAATTGCATTATGTTTCTGAAAGCAGAAATGTCTAACAAGGATTTCACTAAAGCTCATGTACAGCAACAAGTGTTTGTAACTTAAATTTGCAAGCCTTACAGCTTAGATGTATTGGAGGCTTCCAGAGAAGTATAAGTGACCTTAGGTTTAGAGATAAAGAAGTTAAATGGAGGGAAAAAAATCAAGGCAGCGTGGATTTGGTAAAATTGTAGGTGCGTATAGACTGAGGGCGTGTTGATAAAGTGTTGGGGGAAGTGTCCCGAAAGGCATGTCGATGGTTATGCAAAGTTTAGTAAAGCAGTACTTCGAAGTATATTTAGGTTGCATTTGTTGTTAGCTGATAATGAGTAGTCTTTTAAATGAAGTTAGGTTATCTGATTGTTTTTTTTTTTTTTGAATATTGACAAACATTGTAAATCCCAAAGACATGCTGTAGGTGGATTGGACACTCTAAATTGGCCCTAGGCATGAGTGCGTGCGTGTGTGTGCCTTCTGTGAAAGGTTGGACGCCGGGCTGGCAACTCGACACCGTAAAAACTCCATTGCCAATCATGAGCGGACAAGGTAAACAAGAAGAAGAATTGATAAACATTGTAAATAAAAAAAATAAATAAATGGGACAATACATCATCCACCCAGAAATGAAAATTTTAAAGTATTATTGCTGGAAATACCATACAGGATCAGGTGTCACAGTTCTAATTCCAGAACAATATAGGGACAGCTAGCCTAGTAATTACCTATGAACCTATGAATACAGATAATGCCGCACAGTATCAGTTTTCACAGCTGTAATTCCACAGAAGTGCAGATAATGCTGCACAGGATCAAATGTCACAGCCCTGATTTCAGAAGAGTGTGGGTAATGTCGTATGGGGTCAGATATCTGAGCTGATTCCAGAACAGTACAGATAATGTCACATGGAGTCAGCTGTCACAGTCCTGATTTCATAGCAATACAGATAATACCACATAGTGTCAGATTTCACAGTTGTAATTCCACAACAGTGTAGATAATCCTGCACAAGGTCAGATGCCACAGCCCTAATTTTGGAACTATGTGAGTAATGTCTGACAGGGTCAGGTCAGGTGTCTCAGCCCAGATTCTATAACAGTGCAGGTAATGCCCCACAGGGTCAGGTGTCACAACCCTGATTCCAAAACAATACAGATAATGCCACCCAGTATCAGGTTTCACGTATGTACTTCCATATAAGTGCTGGTAATGTTGGAACAGTGTGGGTAATGCCAGATAAGGTCATATGTCATTTCCGATTCCAGAACAGTGCAGGCAATGTCACGTAAGGTCAGATTTCACAGCCCTGATTCCAGAACAATGCAGGTAATGCCACAAAGTGTCAGGTTTCACATCTGTAATTCCACAACAGTGCAGGTAATGCTGCAGAGGGTTAGATGTCACAGCCCTAATTTTGGAACAGTGCAGGTAATGCCAGATGGGGTCAGATATCAGAGCCATTTCCAGAACAGTTCAGGTAATGTCACACAGTATCAGGTGTCACAGCCCTGATTCCAGAACAGTGCTAGTAATGCCACACAAGGTAAACTATAACAGCTCTGATTCTAGAATATCACAGAGCCACATCTCAACTCATTCCATACTGTCAGGCAGCAGTATTCTGATTATGAAACAATACAATGACTGCAAAATCCCTTATAATCATCAGATGCCACTACCCAGATTCTGAAACAGCACACTTACATACCCAACTATATGTGTCAGGTACCAGCACCCGGATTCTGAAGCATTACAGTAATTACAGTAGTACATTACAAAGTAATTTCATGTGCCAAGGAGTCATTTTTGTGATATAATGCAATGTTACATTACAATCAAGTATATCTACCGGCTAATTACTTCAGAGTTTATTATCAGTCCCATCGTGATTGTGAAACAGTGCTATGTTACACAATAGATCATTTGACTATGGTCAGATGCCAGAGTGTTGACTCAGAAATGGAAACAGAAAAAGAAGTGTGTAAATTGTACTTCTGTCATGTGCAAGTACCACAACTCTAAAACTGTGCAGTTCAAAACAGCAGCTAATTCCATTAGGGCCAGGAAAAACATCCTGATTCTGAACCTATACACTCCTATACACCATGATTCTGGATCTGTACACTCCTATACACCATGATTCTGAACCTGTACACTCCTATACACCATGATTCTGAAACTGCATACTACTGTTTATCAGCTCTGTTAGGGTCAACTACAGCACCCTAAGTTTAAGGCTGTACATTCATATACATCATAATACTGAAACTGTATAACACTACACACCACAAAATAGTGACCTCACTGGGCAAGTGTACAATGCCATAGACCATGATTCTGAAGCCATATAAAACTGCATACCAGCTAATTTCATTTTCATCAGGTATAGTCCCCGATTTTGAACCTGCACAATGCTGTATACTATGATATTAAAACTGTATAATATTATATATTAGTTAATTCCACTGAGGTCAGGAATAGTGACCTCACAGTGAAATTGTACAATACCATATACCATTATTCTGAAATCATATAAAACTGCATACCAGCCAATTTCATTGGGGTCAGGAATAGTGCCCTGATTTTACAGTTGTACAAAGTTATATACCATGATACTGAAACAGTATACTGTTACATGCTATCTAGCTCCACTATAGCCAGAAAACATGCTCTGATTCTGAACCTGTACAATGTTATATATCATGATACTAAAACTGTACAACAGTAGGCACCATCTGTCTCCATTAGGGACAGGAACAGTGTCCTATTCTGAAATCGTACAATGCTATATACAAAGTTACTGAAACCATACAAAATCGCATATTAGCTAATTTCATTATAGTGATACACAGTGCCTTAATTGCTAAGCTTCAATGAATCACTACGTAACATGTGATGCTAGATTGCATTACGCTGTGTAGTTTTACTTTAAACAAAACACTACATGTAAAGCTTGTGATACATGGTACCAGTGGAATAATGCTGAAATGATCTAGTACAGTACAGTAAAGTCTCAGGTACACCATGCCCTTCTCTCTCAATCTGTCTGATTTGAATGTGTAATTTTTGGAAAAAAAAAAAAGCTTTTTGTTATACATTTCCAGACTTGACCGAGACAAAAATTATACAGTTAGTAGAGTGATTTAAGAATAATACCTTTGTGACATACAGGTACAAAGTTCTGCTAACATGTTATATTACAGACAAGAAATACAACATTGTTAGCGAACCACAGCCATCAGTTGAAATGCAACTTCATTAGTTACAACCATTAGAATGGTTAATTTCATCGTTCGAAGGATTAGCAAACATCCTTTCTCATGAGAGTAATTTTAAGTTCCTGTTACCATTTATAGAAAAAAAAAAACAAAGCTAGAGAGCTATGTGTGTAAAGACTCTCCTTGCTATATTAATCTTGCATGCAGCATTTCCAGAAGTAATCACTTTCTGCTTCACTGTCAGCTTATGTGAAATGAATTATTTTAAGTCATTATTTGCATGTTCATTCATGGCAGCTACAGCATCCATCTATGGCACATCATTTATGTTGTTACAGGTTCATCAGCATAGAAGGCTGTTGTATACTAGGCACCCCCTTGGTGCAGTACCAGGTAAACAGGGGGAACAGCAGCAGACCCTGTACTATCCACCAAAGGATACCATTGTGTAAATGGGTTCATAGGGTTGAATATCAAGCTTATCTATTGATCATTGAGATATGTGACTGACATAACTTAGTGTATGTACTTCATATCATCCATAAAAATAATCAAAAGATTTTTAAAAAATAAATAGATGGACCTGCATTTTTTAACTGGGAATAGTAGTTAGCTGCATAGTCCAGATATAAACTGTCATAGAAAGACCCTCTTGTTCATGTTGTTTATATTTTGTTCTCATTGTTTACATTTACAAATATGTATTTAGCTATTTTCTAATATTACCAATGTCCTCCTTGTTCCATTTAGGTAGTTTCTAAACCACCATACCTCTTCATCCACCAGCCTCAGATAAGTAAGTATTCAGATAATTAAAAAACAAGTAATCTCCGTGGTATCCCCAAAGTCTCAAAACAACCCACTAAAGTGTAGTGGGTCTAAAAACAAAACAGTGTAAGAAACTTCTCTGTGTGGAAGATTTTCAGTCCATATATTTCTAGTTAATCACTGTATATTAATCAGATCAGACAATAGTAGTAGAACGTAAACTCATCCAAGTCAAAAAGTAATAATAGAAAATATATAATTCTACAGTATTACTAAGTATTCGAAAGTAATCCAAGCAAGGCAGGCAGTCTGTTTCCAGTCGAAAATCCTTTATTAAGTACACAGACAAGCGATCCAAGTAAAACAAAAATAGAGTAATAATTTCCTCACAAGCTTTCTAAATATATATATACTTTTTATCAGGCATGGGAGTGGTTTACTGTGCTGTAAAACAAAGTGTTATTGGTACACATGTTAAATTCACATCCCTTCCCCCATCAGTGTGACATTCGAGCTGGTCCTGCCCTACCTAGTAGCTGTCATAATAATATATAGCCCTAATGTACTTTAATGGTACATCTTATTTAACCAAATTATTAAGTCTGTGATTTTATACAAGACAATATACTACATGGCTGGAAATATATCAACCTTAGTTCATTTTGTGATCAAAAATTATATATAAATATATACATATACATTTTGCATGTAAAAATCACTTTCTATTTTTATAACCTATTGTTAACAAAGATCGCTTTCGTCCTTCTAGACTTCTTCAGGTCTGTGTACAAGAACCCTAAAAACCTATATAATTGTATAATTAGTTAGTATTGTTATTACCATCATTTTGAATAAAGTGGAAAAAGAGAAAAAGTAAAAAAAAAAAAAAAATATATATGTATGATGATGGAAACAAAATATACACTTAAATGTCAAATGATTTAAAATGGTATTTAAAACCAATTTGTAGAAAAAAAATAAAATAAAATTAAAACCTGTGTGTCTTTTACAGTCACCCCCTGCACTGATTTTAATGATCTTCTTTAAATAAGGGCAATAGCAAGGTGATAGTTTTTATTGCCCTTTTTTATTGCCCTTATTTAAAGAAGATCATTAAAACCAGTGCAGGGGGTGACTGTAACACTAAAAAAGTAATTTACAGGCCACAGTGCAATGAATGTGATGCATTCTATGTGGGCAAGACTGTAAATAAACTCAAGCGAAGGATTTCATGTCATCTGTCAGAAATCCGCTCTGGATGTAAAAATAATGCACCAGCCAAACACCTTTCTCTTCATAAAAGACACACAGGTTTTAAGTTCCAGAACCTGGATCGCATAGCCATGGGTGATCTTGAAGGAGACATCCCGAATATTCTGGAGAAACAGGAACTCATGTGGCAATTAAAGCTGAACTCTTTTAGAAAGCCTGGACTAAACTACTACTGTTCAATTAAAAGTGCACTGGAACTTAGAAAATTGCCACATTGTTTACATGACTAAGTGTATTTTATTTTACTTTTTTTCTACAAATTGGTTTTAAATACCATTTTAAATCATTTGACATTTAAGTGTATATTTTGTTTCCATCATCATACATATATATTTTATTTAGTATATTGCCTTGTATAAAATCACAGACTTAATAATTTGGTTAAATAAGATGTACCATTAAAGTACATTAGGGCTATATATTATTATGACAGCTACTAGGTAGGGCAGAACCAGCTCAAATGTCACACTGATGGGGGAAGGGATGTGAATTTAACATGTGTACCAATAACACTTTGTTTTACAGCACAGTAAACCACTCCCATGCCTGATAAAAAGTATATATATATTTAGAAAGCTTGTGAGGAAATTATTACTCTATTTTTGTTTTACTTGGATCGCTTGTCTGTGTACTTAATAAAGGATTTTTGACTGGAAACAGACTGCCTGCCTTGCTTGGATTACTTTTGAACACTTAGTAATACTGTAGAATTATATATTTTCTATTATTACTTTTTGACTTGACGAGTTTACGTTCGCTACTTCTACTACTATTGTCTGATCTGATTAATATACAGTGATTAACTAGAAATATATGGACTGAAAATCTTCCACACAGAGAAGTTTCTTACACTGTTTTATTCAGATAATTAAGATGCTATTTACCGAATCAGATAGTTTTATATGTCTCGAAACACTACCACTGCTAACTATATTTTCTACATAGCATGCATGTAGTTACACTACCTAATCCAGCCATTAAAGGACAACCGCGCCCTCAGACTCAAAAAACATATTAATTTCATCATGGTTTGATGTTTCCTACATTTTAATAGCACTCTGAGACTATTTTGAGCTTTTTAGATATTTTTAGATGCAATTTCTGACTCTGACCACATGGGGTCTGGCATATTGAAAAAATTCAGACTGTTTACTCTGCCTCTAAGTATCCCAGAATGAATTATTTGTCTCCAAAAAATTGCATCATATCTGCCACGTTTTGCCTTAAGCTGCTGTCACTTCCTTGACTTAACAGGCATTCACTGCAGTCTTAAAATCCCCTACTTTTGGTTAAAATGTTATCCTTTTTCAATGACGACTTAAAACACAAGCAGTGCAAATGATACAGAACAGAACTGAAAGGTGCATTTTCTAGCTCTTTCATCTTAGAAATGCTAAATTGCTTTCTTTTGTGAAGGCTGAAATCTAGCTCTTCAAGGAATCTCCTCCCACTTCACACCTACCTTCCCTAGCTGTCAAAGAGCCAAGGGTAATTTGACCCATTATCTGCATGTGATTGACAGCTCGTCACAGCAGGTGACCAGAGTAATGTACTGTTTGCTTGTCAGCCTTTTCCTCCTTACAATGGGAGACTTTTTTTGTTGCACTACTCCTGTCAAATTTAAAACCAAGCTACATAGCACTGGCAATAATCCCTGCTTTGCAAAGCAATCTGCCACTTATTTTCCCTTCCTGTTTAAATAGCTAACAAATGATGCACTATAAACTTGAAATATTTTAGACTTGCATGACAGCACCCACATGGTTTTTTGAGTCAATATTTTAAAAAAATTATGGTAGTGCATACACACACGCAGACACACACACTGCTTTACTTCTACAATGATTTAGATTTTATTTTTACATTTTATAGCAGTGTACTAACCAAGCAGAGAAATCTGGTTCAAAAGCAAGGATAAATTGATCCTGAAATACCTATGAACCTCAGCGCAAGAAATTAGGACAAAGCCATACATAGAAGTGGGACAAAGGCACAAACGGAAAAGCTCAGTCCGGGTCTGAACTGTCTGCAAACAGCTACAGTTAACTTTGAGTATGTGTCTACCTGTTTGAGCCAATATTAATTTTCCCCTGGAGAGCACTCTGCTTTGGCTTGTAAGCAGCCCCCCCCACACACACACACACACACACACACACACACACACATTCCACTTTCTCTTATTCCCTTCTGTTAGCAAATAGTATCCGCCATAACTCATCAATACTGTGTTTGTAAATTTAAACTATGACCACAGTAGCCTACTGATACAAGGTTATCCTGTTTTTCCACCTGAGAAATTAAGAAATTACTTAGTTTCAGAGCAGTCATTGGTCAATTGTGATTGTTTCTTAACACATACTTGCCTTTGCTTTGTAATTGTTTCCAGCCCCCTCATACGAGCAACTAACAGGGTCTCTACCCGCTTTTCTCCCCACCCTGCCCCAGGTGGTCCCACCTTTATTGGACTCAAAACCCCTCCCATCTTTCCAATAGCCAACCACAGTGCTAACCCAACACTACCTCCTCCATCTTCCCACTACTATCACACCTCCTCAACTAACATGTACCAGCATACCTTACCTATGCTCACTGCATGCACTCTCCTTGCATATCTTACATCCTACTAAAGCTCCATCATTCCCCCACTCAACCACTACCACTGTACTACTATTCACACCACCACTCATGTCTCACCCACACTCAACTCCCCTCCCACCTGCTCAAGAACCATCCCTATGCACCCCCCACATATTCTACCAACTATATTACTCAAACATAAAGCAGCCCTACAACTTAACATAGTAACCCTCCCACCATACCTAGTATCCACAGAGCACAATCATAAAGTTTCCCTTATAAACAAACACATTCAAAAACTGAGAAAACTAATAATCTCATGCATATCAAAACTAGCCCTAAGTGGAGACATCCACCCCAACCAATTACTGCCCCGTAGCTATTCTCTCTCCACTCTCCAAAATACTAGAGAGACGCATACACTCTCCGGTCTCAGACTACCTCCTTACTAACAACCTCCTTTCCAGTACTCAGCATGGTTTTCGACCAAACCATAGCACCACCACTGCCTTACTCTCCTTTACTAACACTATCCTTCAGCATAAAAACAATGGCTATCTCTCCTCTGCTACTTTCCTAGACCTATCTAAAGCAATTGACATGGTCCCACACAAACAACTTATCTCTGTCCTCAATAACCTATCCTTCTCACAATCAGTCACCAACTGGTTTCAGATTTACCTGTCTGACCGCCAACAATCCGTTGTATGGCAGAATGACATCTCCCCAACTACCTGTCTCCATAGGGGTTCCCCAAGGATCCATCCTTGGACCCCTACTCTTCTCTGTTTACACCAATAATCTAGCCTCTGCCACCAAAGATGGCCCACTCATACAATATACAGATGACTCAACCATCATCTGCTTAGCCCAGTCCCTACCGAAACTGCAAAAAGTCACACAGGAAGCCTTTTCCTCTGTTGAAACCCAAACAGAATTAAACTACTCATCTTCCAACCCACCAAATATACTCAAAACAACTCTCACTTTAACATCACAGCAAAAGACAACACCACTATATACCCAACTGAACACACCAAATTGCTAGGAGTGGAAACAGAAAATAAACTAATATTTGACATTCACATATCCATGACCATAAAAAAAGTCCACAAAAAACTAGGAGCATTATACAGAAAAGAGCAATTTCTCACCAAAGCAGCAAAGATTTCAATAGCAAATTCCCACCTTATCTCCACCCTACTTTATGCCTCTCCAATATATACCAACCTAAGGCAATGTGGTCTAAACAAGCTAGAGACCTGCTACAACAAAATCGCCAAATTCGCCACAGGGGCATCCTACCGTAGTCACCACTGTCTCTCACTTGCTGAACTGGGCTGGCTTGAACTCCCTCACCTGCTTCAGTGGTATCAACTCTCACTCACCCACAAACTAGTAAACCATCCACTAAATGTCCCATCCCTCCAGAATCTACTCCAACCCTAATCGCACCACCAGACCACTAAGATCCAGCAACAAAAATCACTTGCAGATCACTAAAGCCAATAACTCTGCTGGTGAAGCACTATTCTCTTGCGCCATAGCCAAATTATGGAACTCACTCCCACCCACAATTACCTCCGTACCATCATGCACCCACTTCAAAACTTTATTAAAAGCGCAACTAAAAACATGTTGGCTATGCCCTTGCAACTCCCAATCTAATATCATCCACCCCATCCAACCACTACCTTTCTTTCCACTCCACTAACTACCTTGATTATAGCAAGCTCAGATGCTCATAAGCCTAGTACTTATTATACAGCAGGAACTTCTCATTGTAACATTTGTTAATGTCTGTTATGTACTTCACAGATAAAGATTCTATTTGTCTATTGATGTACTATGTTCTTCATCTGTAAATATGTTGTAAGTAAGTGCTATGTTAAATTGTTAATCATTATAATCCAATGTAACTACTGTCTATTTTACTGTGGAGCTTTTCTCCCCGGGCCTACGCTGAAAATAGACCTACGTCCAGTCTGACACTCCCGGTCAACAAATATAAATAAATAAATAAAATAAATAAATAAATAGAAGTAGGATTATTGCTCCTATCAAATTAGGAAAGATTATGAAAAAGTATGTCTTGCATTAGTATGAATTTACCAAAGGGTATGAAATCTGAAACTTAAATGTCTGTCATTGATTTCATTCTTCAGTCTCTAATGATTTGGCAGCAATTGTCCCAAAAAAAAAAAAAAAAAATTTGATTCAAAAAGATAATAGCCACACAATACAGCTGGTAACCTGTCAAAGAAGGGGCTCATTTTAATATTAGTACTACTAACTTGAGCATCTGGCAAAATAAAAAAAAACATGCATTTATGAAATGAAAGTTATCCCTAACTGGATTATTACAGTTAATGGTAAACCCTCCATGTTTTCTTCCAAAATAGCAATTTCTGGGGAGGGAATATTAGGGGAAGAGCAACATTTTGAGCCAAGTTCAGGGACAGTTGAGAGGTTGGGATATGCCTAATTCTAAAAAAGCAATTTATTTGCATGTACCTAGCAACCTGTTAATGCAGGAAATCTGGACAAGGCAAAATATATGTGGGGGGACATCAAACAGTACAAAAAATTGATCTTGTATAAACTGAGAGAGCTGATCGAATAACAGGTCTTGCTTTAGCATGCATTTTTCTGAAGGTTATGAAGGCAGAAACTCAGTGTCTCATTTAGTGACTTTATTCCGAAAGAGTTTGACTGAAAACCACAAAAATTGAGACTAACAATCCAAAAATAAGAAGCCTTGCTTGCAGTCACACACACTCTTGCCCCCTTGCTTGCAGTCACACACACACACACACACACTCTTACCCCTTTGCTTGCAGTCACACACACACACTCTTGCCCCCTTGCTTGCAGTCACACACACGCACTCTTGCCCCCTTGCTTGTAGTCACACACGCACTCTTGCCCCCTTGCTTGTAGTCACACACACACTCTTGCCCCCTTGCTTGCAGTCCCCCACACACACTCTTGACCCTTGCTTGCAGTCACACACTCTTGCCCCTTGCTTGCAGTCACACACTCTTGCCCCCTTGCTTGCAGTCACACACACACACTATTGCCCCCTTGCTTGCAGTCACACACACGTGCACACTATTGCCCCCTTGCTTGCAGTCACACACACACACGCACACACTTGCCCCCTTGCGGACACACACACACACTTGCCCCCTTGCGGACACACACACACACACTTCGACCTTGCTTGCAGTCAGAATCTGGACATTGCAACAGCACTGAAACAGACATTCAAAGATAACACATGTAGCCAGTGGCAGTCTAAGTTTCACTTTCAGTTAGTGATATTTTAAAATTCTCAGACCCTTTGCACACGAGAAATGCACATGTTGTTGAATACACCTTCCTGATTGTATATAATTATATTCCTTGTACAATGCAGTCCAGTTTTAGTGGGTGTTTTATATTTACTGTTTCAAACATTTTTCCTGAAAACAGTGCAACAAAATGCATGCACCAGTAATGACAATACTGCCCAGTTCTGAATATTTCCATCACAAGTGTGGTCAGACTTCTACAGTCCACCAGTATCAGTACATACGCACAATTTCTGAAGCAGTAAACGTCCTGTAAATAATTCCACATTAAAGTGATCTGTAACTAATGAAGCGGTTGCTGCTAGCCAAAAATTAGATGTCATGTCATCAATAAATAATGTCATAGTTGCCCTTTTTGAATAATTTACTTATCTTACACAAGAACAATAAGCTGGTAATACTGCAGTAGGGAATGGATGACAATCTTCTTCACCAGAAAGGGGTGCATCATCCACCCCATTTGCAATGCAGTACAGTTTCACAAATGCATCTATGTGAGTAGAAACCACAGCCTTCTGCATCAAAAGCAAACAACCTGTTGTGATATTAGCAAAGCAAGCAGACATAAGCAGCACTGATAATTGTTGCAGCCCTGCATCTCTCAGCTCCCTGTAAAATCTACTCAATCAGTTGTATCTATGAACTTCACAGCACAAGAAATCTTGAAAGAGGCAAAATTTCCCCCTTGCTTGCAGTCACACACACACACACACACACACACTTGGCCCTTGCTTGCAGTCTCACACACATTTGCCCCCTTGTTTGCAGTCTCACACACTTGCCCCCTTGCTTGCAGTCTCACACACACACTTGCCCCCTTGCTTGTAATCTCACACACACACTTGCCCCCTTGCTTGCAGTCTCACACACACACTTGCCCCCTTGCTTGCAGTCTCACACACACACTTGCCCCCTTACTTGCAGTCTCACACACACACTTGCCCCCTTGCTTGCAGTCTCACACGCACACAATTGCCCCCTTGCTTGCAGTCTCACACGCACACAATTGCCCCCTTGCTTGCAGTCTCACACACACACAATTGCCCCCTTGCTTGCAGTCTCACACACACACAATTGCCCCCTTGCTTGCAGTCTCACACACACACACACACACACAATTGCCCCCTTGCTTGCGGTCAAACACACACACACAATTGCCCCCTTGCTTGTGGTCAAACACACAATTGCCCCCTTGCTTGCGGTCAAACACACAATTGCCCCCTTGCTTGCGGTGTCACACACACAATTGCCCCCTTGCTTGCGGTCACACACACACTTGCCCCCTTGCTTTTAGGTCACATACACACACACACACACACACTTGCCGCTTGCTTGCATTCACACACACACACACACACACACACACACACACACACACACACACACACACACACACACACACGCACACACACACACATACACACACACTTGCCCCTTGCTGTATCCTATGGACATTAGAAGGCCTCCAGCTGAAGGCACTACATATGTTACCTGTATTTTCTAGCAAGTTCCTCCTCCTATTTTATTTCTTCTCACTCAGAGCCCCTACCATGATAGTGCTATCCCTGGCCACAAAAAAAATGGTTGCAAGGCATGTACTTCACTACCAGAAAACTGAGATCAGAAAAGCTTACCAGCCTTAGAGATTTTATCAGACTTTGCTTCTCAGTGGCTTGTGTGCTATACTCACTCACAAAATGTTATATTAACAGGCAGAATATCACTTTGCAGACTATAGAAATAGTATTTTGTCTACCAAACCAAATATATGCCATGCTGATTCCATTATTTCAATAGGAATTGGCAGCAACTCTCACTCAAGGCATGCTGCTTAGCAGCTTTACAATGACTAAGCTGCTGTGCTTGTACAAGCAGCAAAATTCCTCATTTCCTTTCCCATCTATCTTCTATTTCTCTCTTATTTCCCTTACGTTTTTCATTAATTTAAAAACAAAACAACACGCAGGCTCAAAGAATATGATAGCAACCGTGACATTAATCTTACAAGAACCTGCGCTCTATGTGTAACTGAGCATTGTGAAGTGTCTGAGGCTACTTCTAAACTATGGACACATACTGATGGACAAAATGTTGAACCTCTATATTGCCTACATCACTGTATATTTACCTGCTATAATAATCTTACATGGGAACCCAGAAATGCACTTAGCTTAGTTGCATGAAACAAGTATAGCTGCAGAAACCACCCCTGGACTACTACCACTCTCTTGCTGACTATTCATAAGTATGTTTACAGGCTGCAGAATTACTCAATAAATAAGTTTTATGCCTAATGGCTCCAGCGTTCACATTAAAATAATTTCATTACCCAGCTAACGGGGGGAAAAAAAAAGGTATTATTCAGCTGTGGCAAAATTTCAAGCAGGTAGCAGGTTTGATGGCACACACACTAAAATGGAGCAAGCACAGTAGCATAACAAATAAAACGGAGCAAGCCCAGCAGCATAACCAATAAAACGGATTACTAATATTAAAAAAAAAAATAAAAAACATGACAAGACCGAAACGCGAAGCTCAACAACAGAAACAAACAGCTGAAAACATCTGCAGCATGCAATCACGAAGTACGAGGCATCAACAAACTAAAGAAAACCAAATACAGCTACAAATACAGCAAGGTTTTTAAAAAAAACACACCAGCAACCACAATCGTGAAGCACAAGGCATCAACTAAAGAAAACCAAATATAGCTACAAATACAGCATAGTTTTTAAAAAACACCAGCAAGCAACTAAAAACACTAGACAGTAATACAATTACTACAAGCAGCAATACACTTACTTCAGAAGGAAACCCAAAGGCAGCAAGCACAGAAACACAGGCCGACTCAAGAATACAAAAGACGCCAGCATTAAACATAACCAGGGAAATATAAACCCTGGATCAAAACGAAAATAAGTAGGCTAAGCTAAAAATGCAGCTGCGAAAGGGAAGCACGTGGCACCCTTACAAACAGAAAAAGATTAACTCCACTAATGTGCAATTAAAAACTTGGGAGGACACAATATAAGGGCTAGGGAGGCATAGAAACAGGGACAGATTACATTTAGGATACACTATTAAGAAGTAATAAGTAATAAGACTTACCTTACTTATGAAGTAGCAAAACGCTGGTGAAGAAGAAGTGCTTCACATGAATAGAGTCGACCAGATTTGCTAACACAGAAAAGGAGTTTCACACAGTACCTAGTCCATTTATTAGGTTAACAGTGGGCTGGGAAAGGCAGTGTTGACATCACAATGTGGGAGGATCACAGGGATTCTGTACAGCATGCAAATAAGGCAGTGTTTACGTCACTTTGGGGGAGGAAACCTCCCAGGATCTTCAGTAAGAGCTATGGCAGATGTGACATCATTATTTAAGAGACGACTAGACAGTTTTCATCTTGGTTTTAAAACTGAAAGTCACACAGTACGGAAAAGTATGAAGCCTAAGCAGTAAAACAGAATAGTGGATTTTTTTTTAAAGCTGCGGTTATGTTTTTTTGAGGCTGTATCACATAACAGGATTTTAGAGAGACATCAGGTAGAGATATTTGATTTGATATCCCGTTGTTTTCCTTTAAAGCCTGTATTGTTTCTGCATCAGCAAACTTTCTTTAACAGTGTAATCTGTGAACTCTTATTTACTTATTTCATTTGTCAAATTGATAGTGGGGCTGTTTTAAGGGCCCTTTTTAGCCATGACCCTGGCTATGGGCAATTTACAAAACATAATGAAATAAAGAAGCAGAAAAATGCAAGGCAAGTAATCATTATACACAGAAGGAAGAGCCTCATTGATACACATGAAGTACATAAGCTAAGGCGTGAGGAACAGACAACTCAATAGGCAAATTTGATATAGATAGTTATGTACAATGCCTTTAGAGCAAATGTGTACATTGAATGAAACCAAAACGCACAATAAAGTTTTATTTACAAGGGATTAAGTGGATATCAGTATGTTAGATATTGGCATAAAAGGTTAACAATAGTTAGTAATGCTAGTGTATTGTAGCAAGTTTCTCTGTTTCTTATCTGTTATGTATAACAAAGAAGATTGTCATTAAGTTTTGGTTATTTTTAAGTCTTGGGAATGGATTCAGCTATAGCTTATTTCCTTTTTTCATTTTTTTTAAATTGGACAATCCGAGGTCCGTCAAGAGTATGCACACAATGACAAAAAAAGAGTATGGCATTAATGTCATTCAAATATAAATGAAAATATAATTAATCATAAATATATTAATCAAGAAACATGGCCGATGTATACAATGTAATCTTATAAAACTCAAAAAATAAACCAACAAGGATGCAAATGGTTCTTTGTTTATTGATACTCCACAAGGAACCTCATTTAACCATTTTTGTCAAGATACTTCATTAGTGCACTTGTGATAAATTCTCTTAATGAAAGTGCTTACATGAGTTACCGTTTGGAGTATCAGTAAATGAAGAAACAGCTGCATCCTTTTTTGTGTATTGTTTGTTGTTAAAATAATTTTAAGAAACATACAAACAAGCATTTTTTTAGTAACACAATATACCTAGAAATGTATTTTACAGACACACACTGCAAATGAATTCTAAGCAGGAAATGAATGGTTGCTAAGTTAATGTATGAGCTATTTTTAGTACTGCAGACAAAAGGTGCAACATTCTAGAAAAGGCACAAGTCTAAGTGATATTAAAAACAAGGAAACCTACCTACCTTACAGACACAAGGTACAGGGTTTGATTCTTACAAGGAAACAGTAAATAAGGTAAACTAGCATAGTAGCAGTGAACCTACCCTGGTTTATAGTGATCTGAGTAGCACTGGCCAGAGTTAGTAGGGTAGTAGTAGTAAACCCAAATGAGCAGGATTTACCAGAAAGCTCTTCATAAAGGAGAACAGCATTTCTAGACATGGTATGCAGTGTGGACTGCTGCATTGAAAAACTAAAACCTGATCAATAAAAGCAGAAACAGATATATTAATGCATACCATGTCAGCCCATGATGTGAAGAACATGTGTTAATGAGCCTATTTGCAAGAAGGATACTGCTTACAGGATTCACAGATAACTATACTTAGTCTCAAGCATAACATCTAACATGATGCTGCAGCAGTGTCAGCCATTAGCCAGTAAACTAAATGTCCCTACCCATGACTGTGAAAGCTGCATCACTACTGCCATAATGCCTGAACTATACACTGTAGCATATTTACTTAGTTTTTGTTGACCAAGTTAGCCCCACTAGACTAGTAGTCTCTTTTTAGGTGAGACTAGAGATGATGTTTGTACTACTAGGGGAAATTTGGCTAGAGCATCAGTGAACTTCCCCTGCTCGAAACCCTGGAGATAATGAGAGAGCATGTATATCCTGTTCCTAGCACAGTAGCAGTAGGAGGAAAGAGTGTGATGTGGAGAGAATGGCAGAAGGCACAGAGGCAAACACCAGTGCTGTAGAGGCTTCCAGCAAAATTATGGTGGATTCAGATATTGTTTTTTAGCAAAACTTGTTTGCTAAAGCTGAAAAAGCAGTAGATGAGTGAGTCGTATGTTATTACAACCCTCCAGTCGGGTGGCTTGTGTGATGGTGTATTAAAAGAAGTGTTGATGTAGAGTGAGACAGAAAATGAAGCAGATGTTTCATGGGGAGACATTATGGAAAAATACAAAAAGTAGAAGCAGAATTGATCCTGGAAGATATCAATGAAGCAGAAAGGATTTCTTATACAGTAAAGTAAAAGAAAGGTGGTAAGGGAATAACAGGCAGAAAAAAAAGAAAGGAGAAGAGATTGTGAAGAAGAAGTAAGTGGAGAGAATTCAAAATAAAGTAGAGCAAGAACTGCATAGGTATGAAGTTTGGGACAACTTAATGATTCCTTTGAGTGTAAAAGTCCAAGAGTTAAGAGCTTTTATTCTTATAAACAAACATTTTGTGTCATTATTTTTGAGACTGGTTATGCAATAGAAAACTTAATGAGGAATATGAAAAAGAAGTACTATAATCCTTGGAACTTATATGGAATAAAAACATTTAACAAGGAATAAAAATGAAGATTCATGTTAATTTCAAATTGAAGTAGAAAGGGAGACCTAAAAGGACAGTCGAAATGTTTAGACAAAGAAGTACTGGACATTGCAAAAATTTATGATAAAAGGGGTTTATAGACTGGTAGATGAGAATATAATATTGTGTTAAAGATAGAAAGGAATAAAATTATACATATTCAAAGTATATTAAATGTTGAAGGAAATAAGGGTGTAGTAAAATATTGGAGACAACCCAAACATGTTTCTTTTGTGAAAAAAAGACATTTAGTAAATTGCTGTGACAAAAAGAAATATTACATTAGTGGGGAACTAGGTCATGATGCAAAAAACTGTGAACTGAAATGTTATAAATGTAACAAAATCAGGTATTTATGGATGGGTTTAAGACTGAAACTAATGAAAGTGGAAGGAAAAGACAAGAAAAAAGAAAAAAAGAAGCATTAGAAGTGGTGGAAATAAAAGAAAGGTTAGATTAAGAAGATAAAGAAAGAGATGAAGAAATGGAGGAAGGTTCTGAAATAAGTAATAAGGAGGACATAAACTGGGATGTAGTAAAAGGAAAAATCATTTGGTAAAATGATAAAAGAAAATGTAAATGAATAGGCATACAAGAAAAAAGAAAGAAAATTGATGAGAAATAAAATATAATTATAATCTCTACAACGTTAAGAAAAAGAGAAAGTAATGACTTTAGGATACTTTCTGAGAATGTGAATAGTATTCAATTATATTGAGAAGGATAGTGTTTTGGAATGGTGTAATAAGGGTGAAATAGATGTAATTGTACTAGAAGATGCAAGATTCTCATCAAATGAAGAAAGATTACAAACAAAAAAATTATGGGGGAAGATAATTTGGAATTTGGGAAATTGCTGATGTTCTGTAATAGGAATATTTTGTAGAAATACAGTAAAATTATTATAACTTTATTAAAAATGGGAAGATTAACTATTGTGTGCTTAAAATGGAAAGAACAAGTATATGGAATTATGTATAGCATTATATGCTTATGTTACTTGCAAAGAAAGAGAGCGTTTATTTCATTAGATTCATGATTATATAGTGGTAAATATGAATATTATTTTGAAAGGAGATTTTAACTGTGACTTAAGAGGTAAATGTAAAAAGAAAGGAAGCAATGTAAGGAAATATTGGACGTTATGAGATCTGGTAAATTAGTACTCTGGGATAGAAACTCATGGACTTATAGAAGAGGTACCTACAGTACTGAAATAGATTATTTTATAATATCAAAAGGACTAATAATAAGGGAACGGGAATCAATTGAAATAGATTTTTGGATCCTATAGCAATATGGATAGATATGAAGGAAAGCAAGGAATATATAAAAATAGGCAAAGGGATAAAAAGGTTAAATGAGAAAATATGGCATAAAGAAGAAAAATTATTAATAATTCAGTTGTGGAGAGATCATACTATGATAAGAACACTTTATAAAGATAGGACTGAACGGTGGATGAATTTTAAGATCAAATATAACAAATGTTATTTGCAGTGGCTATATGATATAAGACAAGTGGACAAAGAAAAGTATAAAAGACTATAAAGATGCATTGGAATATTTAGAAAATAATGACAGAGAGTACTTTGATAAAGAGAAAGAGTTATACAAAAATCAAGAGAAAATTAAAGAGTTATTATTCAAATAAATATATTTTTTACAAGGAAAAAGAGAAGTATGTGTATGTGTGTGTGTGTGTATGTATATATATATATATATATATATATATATATATATATATATACATATATATATATATATATATATATATATATATATATATGTGTGTGTGTGTATGTATATATATATATATATATATATATATATATATATATATATATATATATATATATATGTGTGTGTGTGTGTGTGTGTGTGTAGACCAGTAAAGGAAGATAGTGTAATGAGACAAATGAAAAATACAAAAGAACTAGAAGGAACTCAGGAACAAATTATGGATATTGTCGTATAATATGTACAAGAGATGCTTAAAGAAGAAATCAAAATAATAGTGAAAGTAAAAAAGTTTTCAGAACAAGAAAATAAAGAATTTTCAAGGGAGATTTCTTTATATGAATTAGATAAATTATTAGGATAACTGAATATAGATTTTACTGTAGGGCCAGCTGGAATAGAATATATGTATAAAAACTTAATGAAGTGGCAAAAATATTTTTTAAAGATTTTGAATGAATGGCTAAGTAAAGGTTTTATGTATAAAGGGTTATGCAGTAGAATACTAAAATTTATCTGGAAGAAAGACAAACAAAATATAATGAAAAACTTGAGACTGAGAGTACTGAATAATAATGATTATATGATTTTTATGAAAATATTACAGAAGAGATTTGAAACAAAGGTGGAAAGTGTTATGGAACACAGTATGTATAGAATAAAAGGGAAGGGATGCCTAGAATTATTAATAATAGTAAAAGAGAGATTGTGGATGATATTATAAATAGAGGGGAAGAAGCTAAAATTATGACAGGGGATCTTAATAAGGCATTTGATACAATAGGACATGGAATCTTATGGGCTAAAATGAAAGAATACAATATAAGTGAGAAAATCAGGAAAGTATGCATGTCTGCTTATAGAAATAATAAAAATAGTAAAAGTTTTGGTAAATGGTTGACTAAATAGGTACAAATGGGGAGGGGTGTTTAAATCAGGAATGCCCAATCAGTTGTACATTATTTGCTTTAACTATAAATATATTTGTATATGAAATTAATTGCAAAATGAAGGAAGCAGAGTATATAACACCTGGTGGCATAAGAATCCTAGTCTCATTAACTTATTCAGATGCTATTATAGTAATTGCAAAAACAAGATGTGGATAAAAGAAGTAATATGTTATTTTAAATGAATGCTTAGAAGCAATTGGCATGATTTCAAACAAAGAGAAAAGTAAAGAATGAGGAGAGTTGGTTAAAATAGGAGGAACACGATTTACCATGAATGAAATTTATGTTTTAGGTCTAAAATTTTGTAATAAGATTGTAAGTAGGAGGCAATGGAAAAATATAATATAAAAGTTAAAAGGAACTTGCCTTTTCTGGAAAACATATAGATTATCATTTAGTAAAATGGTTTATTTGATAAATTTGTTTTTAATGGGAAAAATTACATATTTAGCAAGTATATTTATGCTACCAGTGATACTGGAAAAATAATTGCTTCAGACAATTTTTTTTATCCATATGGGGTAGTAGAATGAATCCAATAAAAAGAGAATTTCTGTATGTAAATAAAGAAGAATGAGGCTTAGGGTTAATTAACTCAGTGGTATATTTTGTTTATATAGGTTCATAGGTCTATAGGTGTGTACTAGGCTAATGACCCTGGAGCCTTTACAATCCTAGTCCATAGAAGTGCACTGGCATCATGCCGCCCGACATTAGTTCCCAGTGCCTCTATCAAGTAGAGCCACTGGAGTGATCCTCGGGCTGAACTTTCTATTTCCCATCCATCATTAAAATTTCTCTTGAAGATGGCCATTGAGGTCTTCTGCTTGACGTGTATGGGAAATCTATTCTAGAGCATGGGCAGTCTCTGCTTTTTGAACCTGTCCATCCAGCATGTTCTGTTGATTGGGTAATGAGGTTGAGGTCCCTGGAGCTTGTGGTGCAGAAGGATTGGGATTTCTTTAGATGTAGCATTTCTAACAGAGCTGGATCAGACATGGCTTTGTAAGTCAAGCAGAGATCACCTCTTGGGAGATGATATGAGACAGAGAATAGCTGGAGTTTTTTGAGTCTGTCCATGTAGGACGTGTGTTTAAGGCCTAGGATTCTCTTTGTGAGGAACTTTTGTGGCCTTTCCAGCTGTTGCATGTGTTTAGTGAGGTATATGCCAAAATACTCGATGATTGGCCTAATGAGGGAAGAGTAGAGAGAGAGATCATGACCTCTTTCTTCCTGGATGCAAAATCCTTAGTAATGAGATGTGCCACATAGAAGGACTTTCTGACCACAGTGGCAATGTCGTGGTCGAAGGCGAGGTTGCTGTTAACCTGTGTCCCCAGATCTCTTATAACTCCTTCAGTGTTCAGTGGACTCCCATTGATGAGATAATTAGTGGGAAATGAGTTTTTCCCAAAAGGGATGACGCATTTTTTGGCATTAAGCTTCAGGCCATGGTTTTTACACCCTCATTGGTCTCAGTGAGGCCTTTGTGTAGGATGTCTACATCACTTGGGGAATTAGTAATGGCTCTTAGCTTGCAGTCATCTGTGAACTTGGTCAGCCAAAGTCCCTCCGTGTTGGCCTGGACTTCTGAGAAGTAGATACCAAACAGTAGAGGACCCAGGACTGATCCCTGTGGGACTCCACTCATGACTGATCGGCAGTCTGACTTGGAGTCCACTACTTTCACATTGTGGGCTCTGTCTGTGAGCCAATTTGCAACCCACCTAGTGATATAGGGGTTGATGCCTAATTTGTTGAGTTTATCAGATCAAGGTAGGCTATATGAACTGCCTTGTCCTCATCCACAGCTCTGGTGACTGACTCAAAGATATCAACAAGGTTGAGCAGGCATGAACAACTTTCACAAGACCAAATTGCGTGGGATCTAGAATATGGAGATTCTCTATTTCCTTGTTAATTAGGTCCATGATGATGCACTCCATAGCCTTACATATCAGACTTGTCAGGCTAATGGGGCAATAATTCCCAGGGTCTGTACTTGCTCTCCCTTTATGGAGAGAGAGGACTGTAGCAGTGCACCATTTGGTAGGGACAAAGCCTGAGGTAAGGCTGTGATTGAACAGGGCACACAGATGTGGTGCCAGTTCACTTTGTAGTTCATATATATAAATTTATCTTAAGTGTTAAAATGGATAAATGAAAAAAATTGTTGCAAGAATATTTAACCAAATATTAAAAAGTTAGAAAGTTTAGTTGTAAGACTATTTAACCAAATATTGCAAAATATTGGGATGTGGTAAAAATAAGTAAAAGAAAAAAGAATGTAAAAATGAAGAAATGAAATGCTACCAAGAAAAAGTATTAATGAGGAAAAAAAACAGATGAATTAGAAAAGGAGAGAAAACCATGTAGCAAGAATATAATGATTCAGTATTATTTTGTTAAACCATGAGATTAAGTTAGTAGAATGAAAAAAAAGGTTATCAAATAAGAAATAAATGGTGTTAGAGAGTTCACCCTGCCACACCATTTAATGTATTATAGCGTTTAAATCTGGGAAATTGTTGATGATATTGTTCTGTTGAGGCTGCCATATCTGCAGTGCTAGATCCAATCACAATAGTTTTCAAAGGTGCGTAACAAAAGTTATGCACCTTTGAAAGCAGTTATGACTGGGTCTTGTGACAGAGCAGTACATAATTAACATATTTTTCTGACAGTTTGGAGGGTAATCAGCAGGCTCCATGTACTGCATAGAGGATTATGATTATGTCTCTGATCATAACCAACTTATTATCTGTTAGAGACATGGATGACAAGAAATTCACCATATCAGGCAGAGATGAGGTGCTCCCATGGCAAAAAGTAAAACAGATTTTAAAAGCTGTTAGACACTTCATTCTGCCACACATTCTTTTTTTAAGAATGGCAGAGTGAAGTTCTAACAACTTTTAAAAGCTATTTTAACCTCTGCTGCTGCTCTTTGTCAGTCATTGTTGTCCCCTGTTAACCACCAGTATAAGGCCTTACCTTAACAATACTTCGGTGTCCTTAACAAGGTTTTGTTAAAACCCCTAAGAGTAGTTAAGATCAAGCCTCTTGTTAAGTAAGTGCTTAACAAGTTCATTTTTTGTCCAGTTTCAGAGGATAATTATGCTGCTCCATGCACTACAAGCTCGTTACATACATTTCTGACATCATAAAAGTACATAACAAATGTTGTTATACATCCTTAATGACTATAAGATTGGGTCTCCCAGTGCAGTACATACAGTAGCAGCTGCAGAAAAGTGTCAGAAATATTTTGACAAATTTAAAAGATGTAATATGCTTCATGCTACTACACAAAAAGTGTAATCATCTTTTAAAGCAGTGTAGTAGAGCTAAATGTGTTGCAGCTTTCAAACCTGTAAAACCTTTCATTCCATTGCCCTCTGTTATTATTTTATGTATTCATTTTTACAGTGCCTGGGCTCATGTACTTAAATAAACTTAAACTTGAACTTGAATGACCAAGACATCCATTTATTAATGTCTTTTTTAACTTTAAGATCCCATTGATTGTTTCAAGTGTTAGATTTCTCATATATCTCAGTCACATCACCTTTTATTGATGCTACAACTTGCTTCTCTTTCTGTGTTATAACCTTCTCTGCTGCTAACATCAAAAGATTATAAGTCAGCAGTTGTATTAGTAAGAAGATACAGACCACTATGAAACATCTCCTTATTTACAGTGAATTGTGGGGAGTAGAATATCTGCCCAAACAAAATTAATCTAAATCATGAAAACAGCACTAAAGACAAAAATTCAGTATGAAAACTTTGAATGTGCTTTTGTAGAGATAGCAAGTTACTCAGAGATGCTGGATTTTGGTGACAGTGGAGGATATGTTGAGCTAAACTTCTGTAACCTGCAAAACAGTTTTGTCAGTCGCCCTGCTAGACAGGGGTCCAGGGAAGTAAATAGTGTGGGAAGAAATAGCCAGGGAATTGATATGGCTAGGCTTGTATAGGCCCTAGGGCTGATAGCCTAGTACCAACCTATGAACCAAAACGTATGTATCCCTCCCAGACACAAGGAAAATATACAGCAATATGCCTTGCACATCAGTTGCATTTTTAGACATAGTAGAAAACAGAATAATGAGCTTTGTTAAGCATAAAAAGTGTCAGTGTCAGAGCTGACTAAAGAATGCAACATGAAAGGAATCCGACCTGCCAGTATTACCCAGAATAAGATTATAATCACCTTTGGTTCCTTAAGATTCAGTCTACTGAGCAATGAGGCAACTTGGTAGTGACTGTAAGTGCAGAACGAAGCATATCTGTTCAGTCGATCTTCAAATGACCTCAGAATGTATATTGAACTAAACACATGGAGAAGAAGCTGAAATGAGATGCCTTAAAGCAGTCCAGGGAATAGAAGAACTTAAGTAACAGGGAGAAGGAACAAGCAAAAACAGAGAGAAGGAGCACCATGAGAGAGAATTAATTATCCTCTGCTAGAGGTATGTGAGTAGAGGGAGTGAAAACCCAGCACTGGCTGCTAAGATCATTTAACCATCAGGCCCCTTTCCTACAGAACTGTTTCTGGACTATTTCTTCAGTGAAACGAGGAAGAAGACTTTTTAGCTTTATATGGTTATTTGAATATTGCTCAATCCATGCCAAACTGACCACTGGCACCGGAAGAGGTTTGTAACGTCTCTGCTAACCTGTAAGGCAATGCATGTTTTGTCAAATATGTCTAACTTGATTGTATGACTTATTCTGAGGTTAAAATGTCCTTTTTAATTTTTTTTAAACTGATTTTTGAAGTTTCTAGGAAAGAGTTTAGAGAATATAGAAAAAAACTCAAAGGCAATGTCAGTGATTTCATTACTAAAATAATCACTT